>NC_057807.1:624103718-624119696 GCF_018294505.1 Triticum aestivum | reverse complement strand
GTTCGCTCCACCAAAGCCGCCCTCCCCGCCGTGCCGATACATCGGCACCGCGGTTTGTCGAGGGGACGCACTGCGATCCTCTCGCTCCCACAGTACGCTCTCGTAGACTGCCGTCCTATAGCCGCGCCGCCACCTCTGGCTACTTTCTTGTGGAGGCGCACGGCGGTCAACGCCGCCACCGCTGGCGACGTTCATGTGGAGACGCACGGCGGTTAGCTTCTCCCACAGTATGCGCATTCTAGACTGAGGCCCCGTTCATGTCGGTGTAGCGCTGAATGTTAGCTGATAGACTCTGTTAATCTCACTGTTTGCCGAAGTAGTTTACTATCAATATGCTCTGCTTAAGAAGCTTCCTTGCCCTGTTCTGCACTAAATCTGCTTAGCTGAGATGGCATGCCAAGGCCGATTAGTTGCTAAAATATCCTGCCATATATTTATTGTGACGTAGATTGCCATGGTCTAGTAGCCAATCTGTTAGGTGAAATAGCTCTACACTGTTTTATACTCAATCTTTGTTGCTGCGATGGCCTTCGATAGTTTGATGGCTGTGTGCTCGGGCTCATTGACTGCTGAAATAGCCTGCCATAATTTAGCACTCAAATATGTTTGCTGAATTAGCTTTACATATATTTCGTTACTTAGATTTGCTCGTCCAAATATCTTGCCATAGCTTTAGACACCGACCTAGGTATTTTTTTTTCTGGACTTCATAAAAAAACATATATGTTTTTCCTGTAATATCTAGTACAAGAACTAATTTGTATGTCTAACAGATGGACATGACTTGGATAACTTCTGCTCGAAGATTCTCCACTGCATATGTCGAGGGGGTTGAAAACTTCATGAACTTTATCAGAGCTGAGTACGATGGTCTGAAATCAGATGTGCTCTGCCCGTGTAGCAGTTGTATGAATTCAGTTACAAGACCCCAGTCAACTGTGCAAAATCATCTACACTTGTATGGGATGCCGGTCACATATACTAGGTGGGTTCATCATGGTGAAGCTGTGAACGTCAATGTTATTGACTACGTGGAAGCAGCAGATCACCATCTTGATCTGCCTGATGCTCAGGTGGAAGAGGAGGAGGAGGTGGTGGTGGCGGAGCCAGTGAGTTTGACCAACATTGAAACAATGCTACGAAATGCTCGTGCATTCCGTGAACTTTCACCTGCAGAAGAAAAACGATGGGCCCTCATGTTGGAACAATGCAACGTTGCTGTCACCCCAGGAAATAAGCTGTCAGTATTCTCAGCTATGGTCACCTTTCTTCAGGTGAAGACATCTGAGCGGATGACCAACAAATCATTCGATGCGATGTTGGTTGCTTTCCGCAAATCTTTCCCAGATGCGTCTGAGCTGCCACACACCTACAGTAAAATGAATAATTTCCGTCGTGCAGTTGGAATCGGATATGATATGATCCATGTTTGTAAGAATAATTGTGTTCTGTTCTGGAAGGATTATGCCAACTTAAGTGAATGCCCGAAATGCAAATCATCAAGATGGAAAGATGGCGATGCTATGAAGAGGGTTCCTCATAATGTTTTGAGACATTTTCCAATTACACCAAGATTGTAGAGGTTGTTTCATGATGCTGAAACAAGAGAGGATGTACTATGGCATTCTAGGAACCAGGAGTACAGAGACCAGAATGTAATGAGCCATCCATCTCGTGGTAGTGAGTGGAAAAGCTTCAATGATAAACACAAAGAGTTTGCTGCTGACCCGAGAAATATTAGACTTGGCTTAGCTTCAGATGGATTTAACCCATTTGGCCACCAGAGCGCCACATATAGCATGTGGCCAGTGCTTGTTATCCCTTACAACATGCGTCCAAATTTCTACACCAAAGAATCAAACTACATGATGGCATTGCTCATCCCAGGTCCAAAAAGTCCTGGAAAGGATTTTGATTTGTTCATGGAGCCTCTTGTAGAGGAACTTCAACATCTATGGAAGGGTGTTCTCACTCGAGACCTATATAGCAGCCCACGAGCTGATTTCTTTCTGCGTGTTGTTGTAATTTGGTGCATCCATGATTATTCGGCTTTGGGCACTATGTCAGGGAGAACGACACATGGTTACAATGCATGTGTTCGCTGTGACAGGAATCCACTGTCATATGCAATACTTAGCAAGATCTGTTACATTGGACACCGCCGTTTCCTTGCCAAGGACAAGCCGCATCCTAGAAAATACCGAAGACATGTGTTCAATGCAAAGCATGAAAACCGTGATGCGCCAAAGAGGCTCACCGCCAATGAGTTGCAAGTGGAATTAGAGAAGGTCAGGCATATTACACCAGGAAACCATCCTGGTAATGGTAGCGGGAAAAGGAAGCATGACACAGTAGAAGAGAGATTATTGTTTACCCGCAGGTCCACTTTGTGGGACTTGGAGTATTGGAAAGATTTGGATCTGCGGCATAATCTTGATGTGATGCACATCGAGAAAAATATATGTGACAACATTATCGGCACACTTCTTAACATTGAGGGCAAGACGAAAGATACCTTAAAATCTAGGATTGATTTGACACACCTGGGTATCAGAAAGGATTTGCAGGTGCAAGATGAAGGTAAACCACGAGATATGGCACCAACTGTGTACATCTTGGACAAGGTAAAAAGAAAAGAATTCTGCGAGGTCCTGTCACGTGTGAGATTCCCACATGGATTTGCTTCCAACCCTGAAAGGAGAGTCAGTGCAGATGGAAACAAGGTATAAGGGTTGAAAACTCATGACTGCCACGTCCTACTTCAAAGGGTTTTACCTGTTATCCTTAGAGGATTGGGCCGCCCTGACTTATACAGAGCAGTTGCAAAGTTGGGACAATTCTTTGGGGAACTCTGCAGTAGAAATATCAGGATAAATGCTTTGGAGCGTCTTAGAGACAAGATACCAACTATCCTATGCGACCTTGAGAAGATATATCCTCCAGCCTTCTTTGATGTGATGGTGCATTTGGCTGTTCATCTACCTGATGAGGCACTACTTAGAGGTCCAGTATAGTATGGCTGGATGTACCCTATTGAAAGGCGGCTAGGCACTTTCAAGGGCTATGTTAGGAACAGAGCGAGACCCGAGGGTTCCATTGCAAAGGCCTACATTGCTACAGAAGCATTGACATTCTGCTCAAAATACATTCAAACAGCTGATCAGCTTAGCAAAGAGGTGGGTGAAGACAATCCCGGGCTCAATGTTTTCGATTATTCTGTTCGAGTTACAGGGAAGAGTCGACAAGAGGACAAACCTAAAGATTTGGACAAAATGGTTTGGTATGTGTTGAATAACTGTCCCGAGATACTACCTTATATCAAGTAAGTGCAGTACTGCAGCTTATACATCGTAATCTACTAAACTTGCAGCACATTCTTATATATTTAGATGTTTGACGCAATCACTATGTTGTGCAGCATGTAGAAAGAGGAGTTACTGTCGCAAAATCCAAGAAACATTGACAAACTGGTTATGGCAGGATTTGCGAAATGGTTCAAGAACCATGTAAGCTTTTGAAGTGCACTATCAGTTTTTTTAATATATTGAGTACATAAGATGATTAGATTGTCTATTTTCTAACCATAGGTTAAGAAGATGCGGGAGGATGGGCAGGCAGTTGATGATTCCCTTTACTCACTAGCAATGGGTCCTGATACTCGGGTAAGACATTATGAACCTTGCGTTGTTGGAGATGTGCGCTACAACACCCTTGCACGAGACGAAGGCAGGAAGACACAAAACAGTGCCATCATGAGCACGGATACGTATGACAAAGAGACAACTGAAATGTATGCTAACATAACAGACATTGTTCAGTTGCAGTATATCTCCAGTTTCGAGGATCATTGGTGTGTGGTTCTGTTGTGCTGTCGTTGGTATAACCTGTTTTCCAGGATCGCAAAACCCAGAGCTGATGATTATTTCAAATCCATCAATGTCAAGGCGGCGTACCAGACCAACGAGCCTTTTATTTTGGCAAATCAAGCAACACAGATATTTTTCTTGGAAGACACATTTGCATGTAGCGATGACTGGAGAGTATTGCAAAGGTTTGAGCAGAGGAATTCGTTTAATGAAGTTGCACAACAAGATGATGCTTACACTGCTCCTGATGTACAAGATAACATAGATGTTCCTAATATCTTTGAGAACCATCACGTCAATGACGCCGGCGAAAAGATTGCCTGTTGTGATGTGGACATACAATAGTTGATCAAGAAGAAGCCAACGTTCGAGGACGTTGAGGACGAAGAAGAAGATGACACCGTGGGGAATTATGATTCAGACTGATACACATGGCGAAGATGTTGACGCTGCTGCTGCAGATGATGATTACATTGCTTTTGTCGTATTTGCCTGTCAGAAGACGTTTTTTATCTACTATGTGAAATTGTGTTTGCTATGACAACTGAAACCTGATGAACATGTTGTTTAGTATTTTGCTGTGAGAACATCACTTGTTATGTATGCTGATTTGTGTTTGGTGATTGTATGACAACTAACATGATGACATTGTTGTTTAGTTGTACTCATATTTGGCTGTGAGACTTGAATTTGATGACATAGTTTGCTGTTGGACTGCAATTAGCTCGATGTCTTCGAATGAGAACAAAGCTGACCCGACAGGGCCTCTGCTATCTATTTATTTATATGAGCAAAAGGGGATACCCCCTGATTTCCGTTAATAGAAATCATTAGATGTTCACAACACTACGCCCACCCTGCTACACAGGTTTCATTCATTACTAGTTTCAGCAAAGTGCTCATGTCGTAGCCACTGAATACATCACAAGTGCTACATACACTGCAAATAAAGAGACAATCATCCTACAGAGCACATCGATTTTGCCCATTATCTTCACAAGCTCTTTCATCTCCTCATTGCTGTCAAGGCCGTTCAACAGCTGTTGCTTGGCCATGATCAGAGGAACTGCGTCTTTAACCTTCTGCTCTGCATCTTCCTCTTCTGTCGTTCCTTCAGTTACTTGTCCAACACCCCAATCTGCTGGTATTGGGATTCCTCGGCTAACCAAATAATCAGCGTAGTTGCATTCCCCCACATCAGCAACTTCCCAGAAATACAAATCACACGAATCTTCCCTTTTGTGCATGAATCAAATTGGAAGATCATCAACCAAACTATTAAAAAAATCAGCAACTGAAAGCAGCAGAAAAACACTTAAACATATTATTACCCCATGATTCGGGCATTTGTAGAAGACTCGGCCAGGGTTGCGGATTGTGGTTGAGACGCGATGGATGACTCTGCGTGATTTGCAGCAATGGCACCACACCAACGGCAGCGGGTTGCGATGAGCAATCGGCTGTAGTGCGCGTGCCGGCGGGGGTGTGATGAGACCCACACACGATGGTACGGGTGGCGACTTGGCGCATATCTGGTTGTTGCCTGCTGAAGAGCAGGTGGACGAGCAGCCAGCGGACATGGTTGCTGCGGCCAGAGCTTCTGATGCTAGGCAGAGTAAGTATAGAAGAGGAGAAGCGAACGTTGGATATGTCAGTTTCATTACTTGCAGAGTAGCATAACACCATATATAGTCATAGTCTAGGTTTGGATTCGAACCAGCTACAGGAGCACGTCTTTCTTTTTTCTAAAACTCGGCAACGTCTCTTTACTGGTACACTAGCTTGTTCTGTACGCCTTCCCAAGTCTTTGATTTTCTTTCCCTTTTTTGCGAGGAAGGAAGGAGGACAAAATTGAGAGTTCCTCGGACTCGAACCCAAGACCTCTCGGTTGAAAACCAACGGTGCTAGTCACTTATGTGGCGAACGTTCCCTGTGAGGAGGACGGCAGACGAACGCATTTTCCTCGCAGTTTTCTTCCTATATATAAAAAAATATGCTACTTGGTGTCCGCTTAGTCAAAAAACGATTGTGCCAACCTTGACCGTTCGATTGACATTCAACGTTTGTCGCGTTTCTTCAGTCTCTTCTTCCTCGAGCCGCCAAAGCCAAACCAGAGCCGGCGGGACCGCCTGCTCCCGCCTCCCACGGCTGGCTGTGATCTTCCCCGGCTCCTGTTCGTTCCCGTCCGAGGCCTCACCATCGTCCTCCGTGCTTGCCGTGGCGCCGCCCTCCGGTGTTGTCAACATGGTCAACAACCGAGAGGAATAAGGAGATGACTGCACATGGTGAGGATGACAGTAGGGACCCAGTAGCGCACGTAGTAATTTTGTTTTTTCGGGACGAAGAAGGGTATCAACTGGGTTGTGCGGGACCCGTGGCCCGTCTAGCCCAGGATTTTATTTCATATGTTTAGCACATGACCAGCCCAGTTTGTTTTTTTCCTTTCTGAAAAATGGCTAGCCAGCTATTTTTTTGCATAATAACCAACATAGGCCTACTTGCTTTTCTACGCCCTGCTGGGCCGGAAATCTTTCAAGACGAGGAGGGATGTATTTTCCCCAGAAAATGGGCTATAAGTAATAAGAAATGGGCTATAAGTAATCAGAAATGGGCTATAAGTAATAGTAAATGGGCTATAAGTAATAATAAATGGGCTGTAAAATGAAAAAAATACGGCAAACAGGCAATTAGTTCCCAAATATTGTTTTCTTTCGGATTTTGATATTTTAAATTTCATTGTTTTTGTGCGGGTAAAATTTCATTGAATTTAAATTAAGGTATATTTAGATTTAAAATTAATTTGAATCCGGCTAGAAATTTCGGGTTGTATGCTGTTTAGGACAGATTTGGAGGCTGACTTGTGGGTCTACTAGGTCGACGTGTACTTTGGCTTTGTCAACTTAGTCCACAAAAGATTCTAGCAGCAGTGACCGTTGGATGTTAATCCAGCGGGCGTGTTGCTTCTTCAATATCTGATCTTCTTGCTCCAGCCGCCCAAACCAGCTCCGGTGGGACTGCCTGCTCCCGCCTCCCGTGGCTGGCTGTGCTGCTGCACAGGCCGCACTGCCCCACCCTACTTCACTGCTGGCCAGGACATTCCTCTACTCACCCACACCTCCTGTTATCTTCCGGCGACGGCAGCCGGACCAGTAAACCCTCATACTCCCCACCGCGTGGGCAACCATTGCCGAGTATTCCCCGGCTCCGTGTCGTTTGTTGGGGAACGTAGTAATTTCAAAAAAAAATCCTGCGTACACGCAAGATCATGGTGATGGCATAGCAACGAGAGGGGAGAGTGTTGTCCACGTACCCTCGTAGACCGTAAGCGGAAGCGTTAGCACAACGCGGTTGATGTAGTCGTACGTCTTCACGATCCGACCGATCCAAGCACCGAACGTACGGCACCTCCGAGTTCAGCACACGTTCAGCTCGATGACGATCCCCGGGCTCCGATCCAGCAAAGCTTCGGGGATGAGTTCCGTCAGCACAACGGCGTGGTGACGATGATGATGTACTACCGGCGCAGGGCTTCGCCTAAACTCCGCGACGATATGACCGAGGTGGAATATGGTGGAGGGGGGCACCGCACACGGCTAAGGAACGATCCGTAGATCAACTTGTGTGTTATGGGGTGCCCCCTGCCCCCGTATATAAAGGAGGGAGGGGGAGGTGCGGCCGGCCCCCTTGGGGTGCGCCTGGAGGCGTCCTACTCCCACCGGGAGTAGGACTCCCCCCTCTTGCCTTGGTGGAGAAGGAAAGGGGGGAGGGGAAAGAGGAAAGGGGGGCGCCGCACCCCCCTTCCTTGTCCTATTCGGACTAGGGGGAGGGGGCGCGCGGCCTGCCTTGGCCGGCCCTCCTCTTCTCCCTCATGGCCCACTAAGGCCCATTAACTCCCGGGAGGGTTCCGGTAACCCCCTGGTGTTCCGGTAAAATCCCGATTTCACCCGGAACCTTTCCGATGTCCAAACATAGGCTTCGAATATATCAATCTTTATGTCTCGACCATTTTGAGACTCCTCATCATGTCCGTGATCACATCCGGAACTCCGAACAAACTTCGATACATCAAAACATATAAACTCATAATAAAACTGTCATCGTAACGTTAAGCGTGCGGACCCTACGGGTTCGAGAACTATGTAGACATGACCTAGAACTATTCTCGGTCAATAACCAATAGCGGAACCTGGATGCCCATATTGGTTCCTACATATTCGACGAAGATCTTTATCGGTCAAACCGCATAACAACATACGGTGTTCCCTTTGTCATCGGTATGTTACTTGCCCGAGATTTGATCGTCGGTATCCAATACCTAGTTCAATCTCGTTATCGGCAAGTCTCTTTACTCGTTCCATAATGCATCATCCCGTAACCAACTCATTTGGTCACATTGCTTGCAAGGCTTATAATGATGTGCATTACCAAGAGGGCCCAGAGATACCTCTCCGACAATCGGAGTGACAAAACCTAATCTCGAAATACGCCAACTCAACATGTACCTTTGGAGACACCTGTAGTACTACTTTATAATCACCCAGTTACGTTGTGACGTTTGGTAGTACCCAAAGTGTTCCTCCAGTAAACGGGAGTTGCATAATTCTCATAGTTACAGGAACATGTATAAGTCATGAAGAAAGCAATAGCAATATACTAAACGATCAAGTGCTAGGCTAACGGAATGGGTCATGTCAATCACATCATTCTCCTAATGATGTGATCCCATTAATCAAATGACAACACATGTCTATGGTTAGGAAACATAACCATCTTTGATTAATGAGCTAGTCAAGTAGAGGCATACTAGTGACTATGTGTTTGTCTATGTATTCACACATGTATCATGTTTCCGGTTAATACAATTCTAGCATGAATAATAAACCTTTATCATGATATGAGGAAATAAATAATAACTTTATTATTGCCTCTAGGGAATATTTCCTTCAGTCTCCCACTTGCACTAGAGTCAATAATCTAGATTACATAGTAATGATTCTAACACCCATGGAGTCTTGGTGCTGATCATGTTTTGCTCGTGAGAGTGGCTTAGTCAACGGGTCTGCAATATTCAGATCCGTATGTATCTTGCAAATCTCTATGTCTCCCACTTGGACTTGGTCCCGAATGGAATTGAAGCGTCTCTTGATGTGCTTGGTCCTCTTGTGAAATCTGGATTCCTTTGCCAAGGCAATTGCACCAGTATTGTCACAGAAGATTTTCATTGGTCCCGATGCACTAGGTATGACACCTAGATCGGAAATGAACTCCTTCATCCAGACTCCTTCGTTTGCTGCTTCCGAAGCAGCTATGTACTCCGCTTCACATGTAGATCCTGCCACGACGCTTTGTTTAGAACTGCACCAACTTACAGCTCCACCGTTTAATAAAAACACGTATCCGGTTTGTGATTTAGAATCGTCCGGATCAGTGTCAAAGCTTGCATCGACGTAACCATTTACGACTAGCTCTTTGTCACCTCCATATACGAGAAACATATCCTTAGTCCTTTTTAGGTATTTCAGGATGTTCTTGACCACTGTCCAGTGATCCACTCCTGGATTACTTTGGTACCTTCCTGCCAAGCTTATTGCTAAGCATACGTCAGGTCTGGTACACAACATTGCATACATGATAGAGCCTATGGCTGAAGCATAGGGAACATCTTTCATTTTCTCTCTATCTTCTGCTGTGGTCGGGCATTGAGTTTGACTCAACTTCACACCTTGTAGTACGGGCAAGAACCCTTTCTTTGCCTGATCCATTTTGAACTTTTTCAAAATTTTATCAAGGTATGTGCTTTGTGAAAGTCCTATTAAGCGTCTTGATCTATCTCTATAGATCTTGATGCCCAATATGTAAGCAGCTTCACCGAGGTCTTTCATTGAAAAACTTTTATTCAAGTATCCCTTTATGCTATCCAGAAATTCTATATCATTTCCAATTAATAATATGCCATCTACATATAATATTAGAAATGCTACAGAGCTCCCACTCACTTTCTTGTAAATACAGGCTTCTCCAAAAGTCTGTATAAAACCATATGCTTTGATTACACTATCAAAGCATTTATTCCAACTCCGAGATGCTTGCACCAGTCCATAAATGGAACGCTGGAGCTTGCACACTTTGTTAGCACCTTTTGGATCTACAAAACCTTCTGGCTGTATCATATACAACTCTTCTTCCAGAAATCCATTCAAGAATGCAGTTTTGACATCCATTTGCCAAATTTCATAATTATGAAATGCAGCAATAGCTAACATGATTCGGACAGACTTAAGCATCGCTACGGGTGAGAAAGTCTCATCGTAGTCAACCCCTTGAACTTGTCGAAAACCTTTCGCAACAAGTCGAGCTTTATAGACAGTTATATTACCATCAACGTCAGTCTTCTTCTTAAAAATCCATTTATTCTCAATGGCTTGCCAATCATCGGGCAAGTCAACCAAAGTCCATACTTTGTTTTCATACATGGATCCCATCTCAGATTTCATGGCCTCTAGCCATTTTGCGGAATCTGGGCTCATCATCGCTTCCTCATAGTTCATAGGTTCATCATGGTCAAGCAACATGACTTCCAGAATTGGATTACCGTACCACTCTGGTGCGGATCTTATTCTGGTAGACCTACGAGGTTCAGTAGAAACTTGATCCGAAGTTTCATGATCAATATCATTAGCTTCCTCACTAATTGGTGTAGTTGTCACAGGTACCGATTCTTGTGATGAACTACTTTCCAATAAGGGAGTAGATACAGTTATCTCATCAAGTTCTACTTACCTCCCACTCACTTCTTTCGAGAGAAACTCCTTCTCTAGAAAGGATCCGATTTTAGCAATGAAAATTTTGCCCTCAGATCTGTGATAGAAGGTGTACCCAATAGTCTCTTTTGGGTATCCTATGAAGACACATTTCTCCGATTTGGGTTCGAGCTTATGTGGTTGAAGTTTCTTCACATAAGCATCGCAGCCCCAAACTTTAAGAAACGACAACTTTGGTTTCTTGCCAAACCACAGTTCATAAGGCGTCGTTTTAACGGATTTTGATGGTGCCCTATTTAACGTGAATGCGGCCGTCTCTAAAGCATAACCCCAAAACGATAGCGGTAAATCAGTAAGAAACATCATAGATCGCACCATATCTAGTAAAGTACGATTACGACGTTCGGACACACCATTTCGTTGTGGTGTTCCGGGTGGCGTGAGTTGCGAAACTATTCTGTGTTGTTTCAAGTGTAGACCAAACTCGTAACTCAAATATTCTCCTCCACGATCAGATCGTAGAAATTTTATTTTCCTGTTACGATGATTTTCTACTTCACTCTGAAATTCTTTGAACCTTTCAAATGTTTCAGACTTGTGTTTCATCAAGTAGATATACCCATATCTTCTCAAATCATCTGTGAAGGTGAGAAAATAACGATATCCGCCGCGAGCCTCAACATTCATTGGACCACAAACATCAGTATGTATGATTTCCAACAAATCAGTTGCTCGCTCCATAGTTCCGGAGAACGGCGTTTTAGTCATCTTGCCCATGAGGCACGGTTCGCAAGTACCAAGTGATTCATAATCAAGTGATTCCAAAATCCCATCAATATGGAGTTTCTTCATGCGCTTTACACCGATATGACCTAAACGGCAGTGCCACAAATAAGTTGCACTATCATTATTAACTCTGCATCTTTTGGTTTCAACACTATGAATATGTGTATCACTACTATCGAGATTTAATAAAAAAAGACCACTTTTCAAGGGTGCATGACCATAAAAGATATTACTCATATAAATAGAACAACCATTATTCTCTGATTTAAATGAATAACCATCTCGCATCAAACAAGATCCAGATATAATGTTCATGCTTAACACTGGCACCAAATAACAATTATTTAGGTCTAAAACTAATCCCGATGGTAGATGTAGAGGTAGCGTGCCGACCGCGATCACATCGACTTTGGAACCATTTCCCACGCGCATCGTCACCTCGTCCTTAGCCAATCTTTGCTTAATTCGTAGTCCCTGTTTCCAGTTGCAAATATTAGCAACAGAACCAGTATCAAATACCCAGGTGCTACTACGAGCATTAGTAAGGTACACACCAATTACATGTATATCACATATACCTTTGTTCACTTTTCCATCCTTCTTATCCGCCAAATACTTGGGGCTGTTCCGCTTCCAGTGTCCAGTCTGCTTGCAGTAGAAGCACTCAGTTTCAGGCTTAGGTCCAGACTTGGGTTTCTTCTCTTGAGCAGCAACTTGCTTGCTGGTCTTTCTGAAGTTCCCCTTCTTCTTCCCTTTGCCCTTTTTCTTGAAACTGGTGGTCTTGTTAACCATCAACACTTGATGCTCCTTCTTGATTTCTACCTCCGCGGCTTTTAGCATCGCGAAGAGCTCGGGAATAGTCTTGTTCATCCCTTGCATATTATAGTTCATCACGAAGCTCTTGTAGCTTGGTGGCAGTGATTGAAGAATTTTGTCAATGACACTATCATCAGGAAGATTAACTCCCAGTTGAATCAAGTGATTATTATACCCAGACATTTTGAGTATGTGTTCACTGACAGAACTATTCTCCTCCATCTTGCAGCTGTAGAACTTATTGGAGACTTCATATCTCTCAATCCGGGCATTTGCTTGAAATATTAACTTCAACTCCTGGAACATCTCATATGCCCCATGACGTTCAAAACGTCGTTGAAGACCCAGTTCTAAGCCGTAAAGCATGGCACACTGAACTATCGAGTAGTCATCAGCTTTGCTTTGCCAGACGTTCTTAATGTCGTCAGTTGCATCAGCAGCAGGCCTGGCACCCAGCGGTGCTTCCAGGACGTAACTTTTCTGTGCAGCAATGAGGATAATCCTCAGGTTACGGACCCAGTCCGTGTAATTGCTACCATCATCTTTCAACTTTGCTTTCTCAAGGAACGCATTAAAATTCAACGGAACAACAGCACGAGCCATCTATCTACAAACAAACATAGATAAGCAAAATACTATCAGGTACTAAGTTTCATGATAAATTTAAGTTCAATTAATCATATTACTTAAGAACTCCCACTTAGACAGACATCTCTCTATTCATCTAAGTGATCACGTGATCCAAATCAACTAAACCATGTCCGATCATCACGTGAGATGGAGTAGTTTCAATGGTGAACATCACTATGTTGATCATATCTACTATATGATTCACGCTCGACCTTTCGGTATCCGTGTTCCGAGGCCATATCTGTATATGCTAGGCTCATCAAGTATGACCTGAGTATTCCGCGTGTGCAACTGTTTTGCACCCGTTGTATTTGAACGTAGAGCCTATCACACCCGATCATCACGTGGTGTCTCAGCACGAAGAACTTTCGCAACGGTGCATACTCAGGGAGAACACTTCTTGATTATTAGTGAGAGATCATCTTAAAATGCTACCGTCAATCAAAGCAAGATAAGATGCATAAAGGATAAACATCACATGCAATCAATATAAGTGATATGATATGGCCATCATCATCTTGTGCTTGTGATCTCCATCTTCGAAGCACCGTCATGATCACCATCGTCACCGGTGCGACACCTTGATAGTCATCGTAGCATCGTTGTCGTTACACCATCTATTGCTTCTACGACTATCGCTACCGCTTAGAGATAAAGTAAAGCAATTACAGGGCGTTTGCATTTCATACAATAGAACGACAACCATATGGCTCCTGCCAGTTGCCGATAACTTCGGTTACAAAACATGATCATCTCATACAATATAATATAGCATCACGTAGTGGGAGGATGACTTGTGGGCCAACTAAGTTGACGGGGACAGAGGGCTTTGTCAACTTAGTCAATATGAACGATTCTAGCTCCAGTGACCGTACGATGTCCATCCAACGGCCATAGTGCTTCTTCAACCTCTGGTCTTCTTGCTCCAGCCGCCCAAAGCAGCGCCGATCGTGTCGCGTGCTCCTGCCTCTCGTGGCCGGCTGTGATGTCGCAGAGGCCTCACTGCCCCCTACTACTCCCACTGCTGGCCCACGATATCCCTCTACTCACCCACACCCCCTGTTATTCTACGGCGACGGCAGCCTCATGCCGCAGCCGAACCAGTGAACCCTCGTACTCCTCTCCGCGCGGGCTATCGCTGTTGCGTCTTCCCCGGCTCCGTGTCGTCCCCTTCCTAGGCCTCGCTATCGTCCAGACCACCGCCCTGGTGCTCTCGGCGCGATGTGGTCAACGTGGTCAACGACCGACTTCCATCGGAAGAGTACTGTACGTGGAGAGGCTGACAGCTGGGTCCAGGTGGCCGCAAGGAAGTGCCTCCTTATTACGCGCAAAATAATTATTCCTCCACCTGACAGCAGGGACCCACCGGACGGGCCACCTTATTTCGCGAAAAAAACATTTCCCTCCTGACTGCTGGGACCCACCGGACGGGCCAACGTATTTTGCGAAAAAAACGTTCCTCGCGCTGTCAGCTCGGACCCACCGGAAGTACGCACTAAAAAATGAATACTCCCCTTGCTAGCTAGGACCCACCATGGTGGGAGGCCGACTTGTGGGCCTACTAAGTTGACTGGGACGAGGGCCTTTGTCAACTTTAGTTAATATGAACGATTCTAGCTCCAGTGGCCGTACAATGTCCATCCAACGGCCGTAGTGCTTCTTCAACTTATGGTCTTCTTGCTCCAGCCGCCCAAAGCAGCGCCGGTCGTGCCGCATGCTCCTGCCACCCATGGCTAGTTGTCCTGCCGCGGAGGCCTCACCGACCCCTACTATTCCCACCGCTGGCCAGGCCCTGCGGCAACGGCAGCCTCACACCGCAGTCGAACCAGTGAACCCTCGAACTCCTCTCTGCGCGGGCTTCCACTGCTGCGTCTTCCTCGGCTCCCCGTCATCCCCTTCCTAGGCCTCGTCGTTGTCCACCGCCTTGGTGCTCTCGGTGCAGTGTGGTCAACGTGGTCAAGGAACGACTTCCATCGGACGTGGACTGTACGTGGAGAGGCTGACAGCTGGGTCCACGGCCCCAGCAAGGAAGTGCCTCCTTATTACGCGGAAAATAATGATTCCTCCACCTGACAACTGGGACCCATCGGACGGGCCACTATATTTCGCAAAAAAAACGTTCCCCCTCACTGCTGGGACCCACCAACTACATCTTCGCACGCAAGGAAGTGCGTCCGGGCAAAAAATCAAAACGATTCGCCCCACCTGACCGCTGGGACCCACCAGCGACACCTTCGCACGCAAGGAAGTGCGTCCAGGAAAAAAAAAATATTCGCCCCCCTAACTGCTGGGACCCACCAGCTACATCTTCGCACGCAAGGAAGTGCATCCGGGCAAAAAAAATACCAAAACGATTCGCCCCCCTGACTGCTGCGACACCAGCTACATCTTCGCACGCAAGGAAGTGCCTGACAGTCGGGACCCACCTGGTCGAAGCGTATGTAGTGTTTTCATTCTGGGCGCGAACGTGTACGTACATATATACTAGTGGATGTAGAGGCGCGCACATGTCGTAGTAGAGGCGCGCATGTAGCATGTACACGTACGTACAACGGCGAGGGTGCAAGAAAGAAAATACGGCCACATACGTACATACGGGCAGGGTCTCTAACGCCTATCGTGCATACGTACATGGCTGGGTCGGAACGGAGAAACAGCGTCGTTGTCGTGTTCATGGGGAGCCAACTGGCTGGGTTGGAACGGAATGCGTGGTCGTGTTCATCGGGAGGGCTTGGACGGAACAGGCGATGGAAACGAGGCCTGGCGTACCGCACAATGGAGGAAACGGCCTTGTGTTCGACTGGCCACGTTCGAAACGGGGTCCTGTTGATTGGGAGGGGCCCGGCGTTCCGCAAAACGGAGGAAACGGACCTCTTACGGTCGAAACGGGGGTCCTGTTGATCGGGAGGGGTGTGGCGTACCGCAAAACGGAGGAAACGGACCTCCTATGGTTGAAACGGGGGTCCTGTTGATCGGGAGGGGTGTGGCGTACCGCAAAACGGACGAAACGGACCTCCTACGATTGAAACGGGGGTCCTGTTCATTGGGAGGGGTGTGGCGTACCGCAAAACGGGACTCCACGAGATACTGTTCATCTCCACCGTCGACCTCCTCCAGCC
>NC_057807.1:624087815-624103266 GCF_018294505.1 Triticum aestivum | reverse complement strand
CAGGCGATGGAAACGAGGCCTGGCGTACCGCACAATGGAGGAAACGGCCTTGTGTTCGACTGGCCACGTTCGAAACGGGGTCCTGTTGATTGGGAGGGGCCCGGCGTTCCGCAAAACGGAGGAAACGGACCTCTTACGGTCGAAACGGGGGTCCTGTTGATCGGGAGGGGTGTGGCGTACCGCAAAACGGACGAAACGGACCTCCTACGATTGAAACGGGGGTCCTGTTCATTGGGAGGGGTGTGGCGTACCGCAAAACGGGACTCCACGAGATACTGTTCATCTCCACCGTCGACCTCCTCCAGCCTCCACGGGCTACCGTCGACCTCCCCCAGCCTCCACGGGCTCCTGTTCATCCAGCCTCCACCGCGCGCTACTCCATCGGCTACTGTTCAACCACCCCTCCATGGGCACCCCTCCACCGTCTACTGTTCATCCAGCCCTCCACACCACGGGGTCTTGTTCAACAACCCCTCCACGGCCACCCCTCCATCGTTTACTATTCATCCAGCCCTCCACACCACGGGTTCCTCTTCATCCAGAGGCAACGCCACCGCTCACTGTTCATCCAAACCCCCCCGCAACGCTCACTGTTCATCCCAGAGGCAGCATCGATCGGCTTCAGTTAGCAGCAGTAGCGAAGGAATCGCTCCATCGGGTTCAGTTAACAGCCATCGATCGATCGCTCGGGTTCAGTAACGCGTAGCCTGCAGTGCAATCGCTCGGGTTCAGTTAGAGCCCAACGCCTCGCTCAGCTTTAGTTAGAGCCAACGCCTCGCACACACGCGCGTACGTACGAGAGAAACGCGCATCACTCCGCCCCCAACCTCCCATCGTAACCGGCAACTCCCCAAAATTTTCCTCCCCCTCGCTTCTACCACGATTTTTTCCGTCATGGACGGCCCAAAGAATGTCATGTACCTGCGTCTCCGGCCCGCCCAGGACGAAAAGCCCATTTTCTGTCATGATTTTTTGTCATAGAAGTAGGAGCCCACCACATCTATGATCATACCGAGTTTTGTCACAATTATCGTCATAGAAGTGTCATATGTATGACAGAAAAAAATTTCGTTCGGCCCAAAATGTCACGGATGTGTCTTTTTTTGTAGTGAATGTAGGCATGTATTCCGTATATAGTCATACGTGCTTATGGAAAAGAACTTGCATGACATCTTTTGTCCTACCCCTCCCATGGCAGCGGAGTCCTATTGGAAACTAAGGGATATTTAGGCCTCCTTTTAATAGAGAACCGGAACAAAGCATTAGCACATAGTGAATACATGAACTCCTCAAACTATGGTCATCACCGGGAATGGTTCCGATTATTGTCACTTCGGGGTTGCCAGATCATAACACATAGTAGGTGACTATAGACTTGCAAGATAGGATCAAGAACACACATATATTCATGAAAACATAATAGGTTTAGATCTGAAATCATGGCACTCGGGCCCTAGTGACAAGCATTAAGCATAGCAAAGTCATAGCAACATCAATCTCAGAACATAGTGGATACTAGGGATCAAACCCTAACAAAACTGACTCGATTACATGATAAATCTCATCCAACCCATCACCGTCCAGCAAGCCTACGATGGAATTACTCACGCACGGCGGTGAGCATCATGAAATTGGTGATGGAGGATGGTTGATGATGACGACGGCGACGAATCCCCCTCTCCGGAGCCCCGAACGGACTCTAGATCAGCCCTCCCGAGAGAGATTAGGGCTTGGCGGTGGCTCCGTATTGTAAAACGCGATGATTTCTTCTCTCTGATTTTTTTTCTCCCCGAAAGCCAATATATGGAGTTGGAGTTGGCGTCGGAGGGCCACCAGGGGGCCCACGAGGTAGGGGGGCGCGCCCTAGGGGAGTGGGCGCGCCCCCCACCCTCGTGAACTGGGTGTGGGCCCCCTGGCCTTCATCTTTGGCGAGGATTTTTTATTGTTTTTTCTAAGATGTTTCGTGGAGTTTCAGGTCATTTCGAGAACGTTTATTTTCTGCACATAAAACAACATCATGGCAATTCTGCTGAAAACAACGTCAGTCCGGGTTAGTTCCATTCAAATCATACAAGTTAGAGTCCAAAACAAGGGCATAAGTGTTTGGAAAATTAGATACGACGGGGACGTATCAGTTGGGTTAAGGATGGTGTCGACGACGCAGATCTGCGGCCGTGGACAGGGCATCAGAAGCTGCTCTGGTGGTTGGGTTAAGGATGGTGTCGACGATGCGGATCTGCGGCCGTGGAAGGGGCGTCAGAAGCTGCTCCGGTGGTTGGGTTAAGGGTGGTGTCGATGATGCGGATCTGCGGCCGTGGACTTGTGAGTTGGCATAGCGGCCCTGATATGGTTGAGAATGGTATAGGCGAAGCTACCCGGTAGGGTTGACGCTGGTGTCGGCGAAGCGGCTCCGGTAGGGTTGAGGAAGGTGTCGGCGAAGCGCCTCCGGTAGGGTTGAGGAATGTGTCGGCGAAGAGGATCAGAGGCCGTCGACGGGGGCGTCAGTGGGGTGGCTCTAGGGGGTGTGGACGAAGCGTCTCCGGTGGGGAGTACGAATGAGCCGCTGCAGATGCGCGGCGGTTGACGCGAGTACCGGCGAAGAAGATCCGGCGCCGTGGACAAGGCCGACACTGAATGGGCTGTGGTACAGTGGTGGATGAGCAGTCTACTTGTTTCTAGGGAAGGTGGGAGGGGTAGATGCGGCCGCAGAAGCAGATCCGGCGAGGTGGACGCTGCTGGCAGTGAATGGGCTATGGTACACCGGTGGATGAGCAGTCTAGGGTTTCGAGAGAGGAGGGGAGAAAGGGCGATGAAGTACGAACGACGTGATGTAAGATGCTTTGGTGCTGTGGAGTTAGTCGTTTTTGCGGGAGGGGGGAGAGGAAATGGGGGTGCCGTGTAGTGGGGGGAATCGGAAGTTACCAAAGCAGCCCCGACCTATCATGTAGATGAAGGCGGTATTGTAACTGTTGGTCTCCGTGCACCAAGGACAAAAGGGGGATTTCGCTTGCTAAAGACTAAGCTGGCGGAAATTTTAGAAGGAGGCGGGAGATTTTGCCGCCCGCGGGATCGTTCGTATGCAGTTTCAACTAATTTTGGACTGTGCTAGCGGGAAGGTCATGCTAGACTGTGTACACGGGGCACGCGTCAGCAGTTAATAACTGGTGTGAAGTCCACCCTAGAAAAAAAGACAATAACTCGAGATGATGCGCCAATAACTTGGACGTTCACACAGGCGCGGCCAATCATACGGGTGTAGTGGCACTGTCGGGGGAAACTGATCCACGAACACCTATGGGACCGGAGCCCCTTTCAGTTCGGCGGGGGGCGGAGATCGCACGAAGAGCAGATCGAGGCGGAGCACACGAGCAGTTTACCCAGCTTCGGAGCTCTCCGGAGAGATAACACTCCTACTGCTGCTTGTCTGATTCTATTATGTTCTTGCCCTAGAGCGAGCTAAGTGTTTTTCTGGCTTATGAAAGAGTCGAACCCCCCCTACGTTGCGCATGGGCCTCCTTTTATACGTTAAAGGGGTCACCGACAGGTGGCAACGCAGAGAAGGGTACAAATGTAAAAAGTGAGGTGGTTGGTACAGTCACTTGTACAGTGTTTCCTACCTAACCCTGACGGCAGGGGACAAGGGCATTAAATGCCCGTCTACATCACCCAAACAGTGCAGGAAAAGTACCGCCAGGGACACCTCCGTTCGCCACGATGGCGATCTTGTCAGCGTTGCATGCCACTGCGCACCCCTGGCTGCATAGCCTCCCGCCACGCATGCCTAGAAAAGCCCTCAGGGCGACACGTTGGTGGATGCACTGGAGCGCGGGCGCAGAGTGGCCGCCTGCCGCGGCAAGCGCCTTGCCGCGGCCGTTGTCTTGTCGGGCCCGGAAGCTTGTCGCTCGCCGAGCCTTGAGGTGCCTTGGTTGGCCTTCCCGGCAAGCTCCTCTTGCCGGGGCCTTGTCTCTTGAGCTTTAAATACCTTGTTCTTGAAGGGCTCCAAAGGAGCCAAGGAGGATCCTGGCAGTCACCCGGCAAGCCCTTGCCGCGGGGCGCTGCAACTGCCCGTGCACAAGTTCGGGGTACTAGGGTACCCCTATTCTAGTACACCGACAGGAGCCCCCGGGCCTGGGCCATACACGGTGCCGAGCGCTGTTGGGCCAGGCCCAAAGCAGGGCACGGGCACACGCGGCATGGATTTTGCCATTACTCACCCCGTATCCACCGCGCCCTCCCTAACGGCACGCGTTGAACGCGGTGTCGTGGGAGAGATCGTGGGTGGATTCTTTATTGGGAAGGGCGAAACGTCCACCCTGTCCCTCTATAAGCAGGGGAAACAGGGGCAGTTTCCCCACTTCGTCGTTCGTTGCTCCAAGTCCAGAAATCTCTGCCGCTCCCCCCTCCTCCTCAGAGCCGAAAGAGAGCAGCATTCCGTCCCCCGTCGCCACTAGCACCACCACGCCGCCGATCTCCCCTGCCACTTCCGCCATGGCTCCAAAAGCCGACAATGGGAAGGGTGTGAAATCGGCCGAGGCGCAGCGGCTCGCGGCGCTGCGGAAGGAGCGGGCCATCTTCCCCCCTCAGCTCGGCGCCAAGGAGCTGAGGGAATACTACTACCTTTTCTGGTCGACGGAGACGCGTGCGCACCCGCGCACGAGGGTACTCCCGGCCACCGCATCGGAGCTGGCTCCAACCGGGTACCCGTTCTTCGCGCTTTTCTTCTACTGCGGGCTCTGCCCGCCCTTCTCGGAGTTCTTTTGTGATATCATGAACACGTACGGCCTCCGCCTCCTAGACTTCACCCCCAACGCCGTCCTTACGATGGCAGTTTTCACACATTTGTGTGATAACTTTGTCGGAGTCCACCCCAATGTAGCCCTTTTCCGCCATTTCTTCATGCCTCGGGTCGAGAGAGGAGAGCTGCTTGCCGGAGGGATCGCCTGGATCTCGAGAGTCGGCAAGAAGGAGGCGTATCTGGAGGGTGAGCTTCGCAGCAAATGGAAGGAGTGGAGAGCGGAGTGGTGTTGGATTGTTGAGGAGAACCCGCAGTCGTTCACTGCCGTGCACCAATTGGCCCCGGAAGATGACAGGCTTAAGATCGCCGTCACCAGAATCCTCCGTCTTAGGCTTGCCGGGCTCACTGTAGGCGCTGTCGGCGCAGACTTCCTTCGCCGCCGCATCGCCCCCTGCAGGAGAGAGGGAGGCCTGCCTGGGAGTTCAAGAACTCGGCGGACATCATGAGGCTGCGCCCGGGCCTGAACTTCAATTTCACTGTCTTGGAGCTGGATGCAATGCTCCTGGAGCTCTTCAAACGCGACCCCCAGCACACGTTCCTGTTGCCGAGGAGCGTCGTTCCGCTGTGCAACAATTCGACGCTTGACCGGATCCACGCAATGATGCCATTGTGCGACTCTCACGGAATCACCCCAACTTGGCAAGAGCCAGCGGATGACGTCGTGCGGGCGTTCTTCAATAGCTTGGAGGAAGTGCCGATCCGCGCCGACGAGCAGAGGAGCCTCACCCGTGACACCACCGACGAGGAGCTGCAGCGCATCGCCACTAGGGCGGAAGAGGCTGCGGCAGCAGCTGCCGCGGGCGAGTTCGGGTTCACCGAGGCGGAGGCAGAGGCAGCAGAGGCGGCAAGCCTTGCCGAGCGCGAGGAGTTCGCCGGCGAGGAAGATCTTGCCGGCCCCGAAGCCGAGCCGAGCGAGCCCGGCGAGGAGGAGCCGGAGCCTTCAGACAGCCTGCCGCAAGTGGAGCCCCCGGCTGCATCAAGAAGGCGTCTCCGCAGGACTGGTGATGCAGCGGGGCGCCAGACGGGGCAACAGCCACCGAGCCGCGCGACAGGCTCCACCGCGGCAAGCACCGTCGCCGCGGGAGCGCCTCCCGCCGCTGCGACAACTGGAGCGGGACGTTCCCGGTCCACCGCTGCTGCTCCCGCCAAGCGGATAAGGGAGCCCACTCCTCCGCCTCGTCGCACCGGAGGCGAGCCGGACTTCGACCTCTCCGCGCTCAGCTCCGATGACAAAGAAGAAGAGTAAGCTTTTCTTGCTGTCTTCGTAGTTCTTCAATTCTTGTTGTTCTTCAATCTTGTTCCTAACTTGCTTCGATCTGAACTTATTCCTTTTCAGGACGCTGGCTCAAAGAGCGGCGAAGAGAGCCAAGGCCGCGGTGATCGTCATCGAAGACGATCCTACCGTGTCAGCAGGGGGCGTGCCTGAGCCCACCTTGCCGGACCTGGCCACTACTCCGCAGAGCAGCCCCCAGCGTAAGTTTATAATTTACTCCCCGCCGTCAGGTGCGCATGGTTGCTCTTTTCTCTTACTGATATCTTGATTGTTGGACTTGTGCAGGAGCAGAGGAGCCTCACCAGGAGGGCCCGGAAGTCGTCCCCGAAGCGCCGTCTGCTTCGACTATGCCGCCAAGGGTGGAATCCCCGGCAAGGGAGCGCTCTCCGGCAAGGGCTGGTTCTCCGGCAAGGGAAGACGCCAGCGATCCTCCGGCGGCTGAGACCGTGACCGCAGATCCCATCATAGGTAATCCTCTTGCCTAAAAACTTGCCCTTGGATTTTTGTTCTTCTGACTTTATTTTGCATATTTGCTTGACTCCTCTCCATTCTTCTCCCTTCTTCATTCCTCAGATCCATCTGCTGCGGAGCCAATGGAGACTGAGGGCGCCGGTGAGGAAGGCGCGCGTGGCAGCAACGTCGACGCCGCCGCTAAGGAAGAAGGGGCCGGTGCTGATGAACCCGCCGGCGAGGAGGCCGCCAAGGCTGCCGGCGCAGAAGCTGGCGAGGGGTCGGGCGATCGCACTGACGGCCCTGAGGCCGCAGGAGCGCCAGGCGCTGCACCGACCGCCGATCCCTCCGCCGCTGCTACGAAGCCAGGCTCCGAAGAGCCTCAGCCCGGCGCCTACTTGAAGGCCGGCGACGGCATCTTCATCAAGCTCCCCTGGGCGTCGAGCTCCAGGGCGCCGGTCGAAGGAGAGACTTTCAATGAGGAGCTGCTCGCCTCCGCTGGGCTGTCCTTGGTCGACGCGCCAAGCAGCAATGGCGAGCCTGAGGAGGAGGAGCTACTGCGGAAGCTGCTGTCACTCTACCGTGCCCGACAAGCCAAGCTAGCTTCCCGGGAAGCACTTGTCGCAAAGGCGGGAGTGGATATGGAGAAGCGCGCAGAGGAGCTTCGGAGCATCAACCAGGAAGCTCTCCGGTCCCTGGCACAGGAGCGGGAGAGACTTGCAGAGGAGCGTACGGCCTTCCTTCTTGAGAAGGCCAAAGTTGAGGAGGAACAAAGGCTCGCTGCCGAGAAGCAGTCCGCGCGAGAAGGCGAGTTGGTGCAGCGGAAGGCCTATCTTGACAGCTACGAGGAGGAGCTCGTCGCGCGCGAGAAAAAACTTGGCGGGACTCTCAAGGAAGCAAGGGATGCTGCCGCAACTGCAGAGGCCGCCAAGAAGGAGCTGGAGGCGAGGGTGGTGCAGCTAGAGGCGAACATCCAGAAGAGCGGCGAGGAGCTTGCCGTGCTCCAGCGCGAGCGCGAGAAGGATGTTGCTGCTCATGGTGAGCTGCAGGGTCTTCTCGCTGAGAGTAGCAGGGAGCTCAGCGCCGCCAAGGACTCCAACGTGGATCTCGGGCTGAAGCTGACCATGCTAACTCAGATGCTGGACGGCGCCAAGGAGTGGGAGAAGACTTTGTCGGAGAAGGTCAAGGCCGACGAGGCGCTACTGGCGAGCATCGCCGTCACCCAGAATGCATTCAAGGAGACTGTGGAGCACTGGACCGAGGGTCTGGTGAACATCGCCGCAGTCATCGACGGGGAGCTGGCGCAGCTGGGGATGGAAGACCTCGGGTACTCTTCCGACGAGCATCTCCAACCCAGCGCCAAGCTCAGCCTATTCTTCAAGGGCGTGGCGACAGCTCTCCAGCGGCTTCGGGAGAAAATCCCAAAGCAGCTGGCCGACAAGTCGCGCAAGATTTGTGCCGGCGCTCTTCAGAAGGTGCTGATGAAGGTGGCTTTTCGCAACCCAGGCCTCAACTTCACCAACGTCCTCAAGTCCCTGCCGCCGGATGCTGACGTGGAAGCGCTCAAGGCCCTTGTCGCACCCATTGTGGACAAGGTGAGCGGGATCAAGAGGGTCGAGGGCGATCGTGTAGACTAGGCCGCCCGTTTTATCTTGTTTTCCCTTGTCGCTGCTAATCATGTTATGAAAACAGACTGTTAGAGCTGCGACAAGTTATCTTGTATTATAACTTTATTTCTGGTATTGATTGCTACGTTATTTCCTTTACTAGATTCCTTCCTTTGTATGTTTTTACCCTACGCTTTTAGGAAACTTGCCGGCGCAGGCACCCGAGCCGCGAGCGCTGAGTGCGGGACTTCCGCAGCCTGCTGGCGGTGCCGCCTCCGACAAGAAACCTTGTCGCGACTAGTTGCAGCACACTTAAGTTGTTGAGCGGGCTCGAAACAAAGTAAGGGCGCAACTAGCTACGAGTTGGTTCCTTCGCGCACAGGTTTTCCATACAAAGCACGGTCGTTCGAGGAAAATAACTTAAAAAATAAAAACTAATTGCTCAGACTTTGGCAACTTAGCTTTTCTGTCGTTTGCTTCCCGGCAAGGCAAATGCAAGGCAAATCTTCCTTGAACGACGCCTGGTCCATACCATCATCTTCTCCTCCCCCCCCCGGCAAACTTGTGTGCGAGGAAACCTTCTTTTCCTTTGTTTGAGAAAAAGAAAGAAGAGAAAATATAGATATGGGGCCTTTCGGCGCGTTATTGCTTACCGGGGATAGGTGTTGCACAAAGTGTCAGATAAAGTATACAAATGTAAAGTAAAAAAGCATGAAATTGACAAGATGTGCGAAGCACATGAGCTTTACTGATGCACGGGATCTGCGCCCGGGTTTGTACAAAGGATTACATGCAACAGCGGCAAGACTTGTACAAAAGGTGGTTGCCGGAACAGGTTCTGGCAACCGTGCCCTATGGGTAAAACTTACGAAGATGTTCAATGTTCCAGGAGTTGCTCACTGGAATGCCATCTTCGGTCTCAAGGCGGACAGCGCCAGGCCTAGTGACTCGTTTCACCCGGTAAGGGCCTTCCCACTTCGGTGTCAACTTGTTGGAATTCTTGGCGGATTGAACGCGCCGAAGAACAAGGTCGCCTTCCTCGAAGCTTCTGGCATTAACTTTGCGGCTATGGTAGCGGCACAAAGCATGCTGGTATCGAGCAGCTCGTACAGCAGCCTGAAGACGATCCTCCCCAAGGAGCAGCGCGTCATCTTGTCACAGCTGCTCTTGCTCAAGCTCATCATAAGCGAGCACTCGAGGTGACCCGTATATGAGTTCCGTGGGGAGAACTGCCTCTGCTCCATAGACTAGAGCGAAAGGTGTCTGTCCAGTGGCTCGATTTGGCGTCGTTTTGATCGACCAAAGAGCCACCGGTAGCTCCTCGATCTAGTTTCTTCCGCACTTGTGCAGCCTGTCGAAAGTCCTGGTCTTGAGCCCGCACAGCACTTCAGCATTTGCCCTCTCCGCTTGACCGTTGCTTCTCGGATGAGCAACAGAAGCGAAGCAGACCTTGGCGCCAAGGTCTTGGACGTATTGCATGAAGGTGCGGCTCGTGAATTGCGTGCCGTTGTCGGTGATGATCCTGTTAGGGATCCCGAAATGGCAAACAATTTACCTGAAGAACTTGACTGCTGACTGTGCTGTCACCTTCCTCACTGGTTCCACTTCCGGCCACTTTGTGAACTTGTCGATTGCAACGTACAAGTACTCAAAGCCCCCGACAGCTCGGGGGAAGGGGCCGAGGATATCGAGCCCCCAGACCGAAAATGGCCAGGATAAAGGGATCGTTTGGAGAGCTTGAGCTGGTTGGTGAATCTGCTTGGAATGGAACTGGCACGCTTCACACTTGGTTACTTGTGCAGTTGCATCCTGGAGGGCTGTCGGCCAAAAGAAACCTTGCCGGAAAGCTTTGCCGGCAAGTGCTCTGGCGCCAATGTGGTGACCACATATGCCTCCATGTATTTCTGCCAACAGCTTCTGTCCGTCTTCCCGGCAAATACACTTCAATTTCACGCCGTTGAGTCTTCTTCTGTACAGTATGTTGTCAACAAACTGGTACATACTTGACTGCCGGGCTACTTTTTCCGCTTCTTCTTGCTCTTCGGGAAGTTCTCCTGTCTGAAGGAAACGGACAATTTGCTGTGCCGATGCTGGAGCTTGTGGCTCGACAACAAGGACTAAAGGCACATCTGCTGCTGCGGGAACATCCGCTTCTACGACGAGAACCTGCGGCTCAACCGGAGCTTGATGTCCCCCGGCAAGCTTGCCGGAGCAAAACTTGTCGGGAGCGTCTGCGTCGACGGAACAAGCACTAAGACTTGCTGGAGCAAACTGCTTCTCAGCATTGTTGGTGTTGATCTTGGTGACCTTCTTGGCGGCGGCTTCGGGAAGCTCTGCCAGAGAGTAGTCACCAGAAATCAACTTTCTCTTCTTGCTCTGTCCAGTTGATGGTGCTACGGATGGCTGAGTCAGCTTGAGCACAAAGATCCCTGGTTCCACAGGTAGCTTAAGTGCGGCGCACTTTGACAGGCCATCAGCAACGTCATTCTGAGCTCTTGGAACATGTTCCATCTGTAGGCCGTCAAAATGCTCTTCTAACTTTCTCACTTCATCAACATAAGCTTCCATCAATGGACTCTGGTAACTCTTATTTACCTGGCGGACGACAAGCTGTGAGTCTCCCCTGACAATGAGTTTCTTAATCCCAAGGTCTGCCGCGATTCTGAGACCGGCAAGCAAGCCTTCATACTCTGCAGTATTGTTCGTTGCTTGCTCCTTGGGAAAGTGCATCTGGACTACGTACTTGAGGTGCTCTCCGGTGGGCGCGACAAGCAGCACGCCCGCACCGGCACCTTGCAGCGAAAAGGCACCATCAAAGTACATCAGCCACTCTTTGCTTGCCTCCTCGACGGGGATGCTCGTCTCTGGAATCTCCTCATCTGGTGTTGGCGTCCACTCTGCTATGAACTTTGCCAATGCTCTGCTTTGGATAGTTGAAGTGCTTTCAAACCTGAGGCGAAAGCTTGACAGTTCCAGTGCCCACTCGACAACCCTGCCTGTTGCTTCTGGATTTTGCAGTATCCTCTTCAACGGAAAGCGAGTGACAACTGTGATCTCATGTGCTTGGAAGTAATGGCGCAGCTTTCTCGAGTCCATGAGAAGGCCAAAAAGCAACTTCTGCACACCGGAGTACCTTGACCTAGCCCCCTGCAAAAGGGAACTGACAAAGTAAACTGGGCGCTGCACCATTCTCTTCTGCACCTCCTTATGTGTCTGCGCAGATCCATCTTTGTCGGGACCGAAGCTTGCCAGACCAGAGCTTGTCGGTGAAGCCCCCTGCTTGTCGCTGGATGCATCTGCCGTGGTTGCTGGCTCATCATCTGCCTCCCTCTCCGCCACTAACGCAGCACTAACCACTTGATTGGTTGCCGCTATATACAGCAGCAACTTCTCTTGTGGCCTAGGTGCGACAAGTGTTGGAGCGGAGGACATGTATCTCTTCAAGCGCAGCCTCCGCTTCCGGAGTCCATTTCATTGGACCTGCCTTCTTCAAAATTTTGAAGAATGGCAGGGCGCGCTCAGCAGATCTAGAGATGAACCTGCTGAGAGCAGCCACGCAACCGGCAAGCCTTCGCACATCCTTGACGCGCTTTGGTGCTTCGATCTGCTCGATGGCCTTGATCTTGTCGGGATTTGCTTCAATTCCCCTCTGAGACACGAAGAACCCGAGAAGCTTGTCGGAGGGGACTCCAAACACACACTTCTCGGGGTTCAGCTTGAGGTTGATCTTGCGCAGATTTGCAAATGTCTCATCTAAATCTTGAATCAGGGTTGCCCTGTCCTTGCTCTTGACCACTATGTCATCCATGTAAGCTTCCACATTTCTGTGTATTTGTGGCTCAAAAGCGTGATGGACTACCCTTGCAAATGTCGAACCAGAGTTCTTCAAACCAAAGGGCATCCGTACAAAGCAGTATGTGCCACATGGGGTAATGAACGCGGTTTTCTCCTCATCCTCTTCTGCCGTGAAGATCTGATGGTATCCTGAGTATGCATCAAGAAATGAAAGCAAGTCACATCCGGCTGTGGAGTCAACAATCTGGTCGATGCGCGGCAAGGGAAATGGGTCTTTGGGACAAGCTTTATTGACATCGGTAAAATCAATACAAAGCCTCCATTTCCCATTGGCTTTGCGCACGACAACAGGATTGGCCAACCACGTAGGATGGAGCACTCCTCTGACAAGGCCTGCTGCTTCCAACTTCTTGATCTCTTCTGCAATGAATTCTTGGTGCTCCACTGCTTGTTTCCTAACTCTCTTCTTGACGGGCCGCGCATGAGGACAGACGACGAGGTGGTGCTCAATTACTTCCCTGGGAACACCGAGGATGTTAGAAGGTTGCCACGCAAACACGTCAACATTCGCCCGCAGGAAAGCAACGAGCGCGCTTTCCTATTTAGGATCAAGCGTGGCACTGATGGTGAAGGTACCACCAGTGTCGTCCTCCTTGGCGGACACCTTCTTGGTCTCTGGTGGAGCTGCCATTGCCTTCTTACACTTGCCGGTGGAGCTCGATGGTGCGTCCTCGACGGTAGCGCAGCACTCCGAAGAGGTGCGCTTGCCGGAGTGGGCATCAGAACTCCTGCCGGACTTAGTCTTCTTCTTCCCCCCGGGAGCTTCAGCGGCAAGTGACTTGCGATCAGCGGCGACTGCTGCTTCCCGGTAGATCTTGTCGGCGCAGATAAGGGCATCTTTCTTGTCGCCAGGGACAGAGATGACACTTATCGGGCCTGGCATCTTCAGAACGTTGTAGGCATAGTGAGAGGCTGCCATGAACTTGGCGAGCGCTGGATGGCCAAGTATCCCATTGTAGGGAAATGGAAAATCAGCAACATCAAAAGTGACCCTCTCAGTCCTGAAGTTCAGCTCGCTGCCAAATGTTACCGGCAACGTGATCTTTCCCTTCGGCTTGCTCCTTCCCGGGTTGATTCCTTGGAATGTGCCGGTCTCTTCGAGCTCGCTGTCAGGGATCTGGAGTTTCTAGAGCATCGCGGAGGAGATCAGGTTCAGGCCGGCCCCGCCGTCAACTAACATCTTGGTGACCTTGAGGTTGCGGATAGTTGGTGAAACCAACATCGGCAAGCACCCGACCGCAGTTATGCGATCAGGGTGGTCCTCAATATGAAAGATGATAGGCGTGCTGGACCATTTCAGAGGCTTGCGTGACTCGACGGGTGGTTCTGCTGCATTGACTTCCCGCACCCACTGCTTGAGCTGGCGGTGCGAAGTATGCAGAGAAGCACCACCGTCAACGCATAGGACCTCTGTGGCCTTCTGGAACTCCTGCTCGTCGGTCTCTTCATCATCCATGTCTTCGTCGTCGTCGTCTTCATCCTTGCCGCGGCCGCGGGGAGGCCTGTCTCCTTGCCGTTGCTTGGCCTTGCCGCGGCGTCCTCCCCGGCCAGGACACTTCTTGCCGGATCCTCCAGCACCCTCTTGGGCCCTCTCCTTGTCGCGCCGCTCGTATTCAGCTTTCTGCTTCTCAACAAGCTGCTCGACTTTCTTGCAGCTCTGGAGATCATGACCCTTGGTGCGGTGGATCTTGCAGTACTGCTTGTTGGTGCCGTCCTGCTTGTCGGCGGCCGCCACAGCCTCCGCGGCAGTCTCCTTGCCGGAGCTACCAATTTTGGCTTTGTTGGCGCCACCTCCGTTCCCGGTTGCTCGACAACTAGCACCTCTTTACCTTTCTTCCTTCGGTTATTCCGCCGCCGGTTCTTCCTTGTCGGGGCGGTATCCTCACTGTCAGATCCTCCTGCTCCTATATTCTCTCCGGGGAGTCTCCTCCCTTCCTCAGCACGTGCACACTTGTCGGCCAGGGCATATAGCTCACTGACGTCCCTGATCTTGCACATCGCCATCTCCTCCCGCATCCTGTTGTTCCGCATGTTCTGATGGAACGCGCTGATTACCGCGGCAGGGTGGATGTCTAGGATGTTGTGTTGTACGTTGCTGAATCTCTGTATGTACTTGCGCACGGATTCTCCTTCCTTCTGGGCGAGCAGGTGAAGGTCACTCTCTTGGCCAGGAGGTTTGTGGCCGCCTGTGAAGGCGCCGACAAACTGATGTCACAGGTCAGCCCAGGAGGATATGGAGTTGTCCGGCAAGTGCATGAGCCAGGATCTGACGTTGGGTTTGAGCACCAGCGGGAAGTAGTTGGCAAGGATCTTGTCGTCTCGCCCCCCGGCAGCCTGCACCGCGATGGTGTAGATGCTGAGGAACTCCGACGGGTGTGTCTTGCCGTCGTACTTCTCCGGCACATCCGGCTTGAAGTTCTTCGTGCTGGGCCACTGGACCTACCGCAGCTCACGAGTGAACGCAGGGCAACCTACCGCGTACGGCAAGTCGCCTGGTTCTCCGGGCGCGTGCATGTCAACAGAGGGCCCAGCGCGCTTGTCGGATTGACGTCGCGCTTCTCTTTGGCGCTCGATGTGAGTGCGAGCGTCTTCTTGTTGTCGTTCGTGAAGAACTTGGCGCTGATCGCGACGAGCTCGTGGATCCGACGATGCGGTGGAGACGTTGTCGAGGTGGATCCGGCGAGTCGGCGATCTTGGCCTTCGGGGTGGAGAGTGCACGGTGGTTGCACCATCACCAGTTTTGTCGCCGTCAGCTCGCGCCCGGCAACCCTGCCGCGGCAGCGACGCGCTCGGCTGCCGTGGAGTGTCGCCGTTGGCGAAGCCGATGAGACTCTGAATGGTGGCCCTCCATTGGTCGAGCTTGTCTTCCGCAGGAGGATAATCCAGGAGCAGCTGAGCTCGCGCTAAAGCTTCTGCTCGAGTGGTGGGCGGTAGTGGCAAGCGGTGCGAGGAGCGGGATGTGCTCGGACTTCTGACTATGTTAGAAGGAGCAGTACCCCGTCCAGGCGACCGTACTTCACTCGTGCCAGCATGTTGGCGTGCATGCTGGTCTTGAGCGTCCCGAGACCCACTAGGTTGATCTTGGTCCAACAAGCGTATGGTACTGCGAATACCATGACGATGTCGGTCTTGCGTCTCCTGAGAGGGACGCGGCGGATGCGAAAACGCCAAGATTTGTGCAGCCTTGTCCTTGGACCTGGCAGCACCGTGAGCATCCTCGCCGATGTCCGTTCTTCCACCAGCGTCAACATCACCACCCGTTTGCTCCGGTGGCGGTGAGATCGACGCGGACGGAGCAGCTGCCTCCGAAGCCTTCTTCTTCGGTGGCATGTTGATGAAAAAAAACGAAGATCTAGCTCGTGTGAACGCCGGATCAGGTCCACGCAATCTCGACGCACCCCCTACCTGGCGCGCCAAAGATGTCGGCGGAAACTGATCCACGAACACCTATGGGACCGGAGCCCCTTTCGG
>NC_057807.1:624078810-624087572 GCF_018294505.1 Triticum aestivum | reverse complement strand
AGAGATAACACTCATACTGCTGCTTGTCTGATTCTATTATGTTCTTGCCCTAGAGCAAGCTAAGTGTTTTTCTGGCTTATGAAAGAGTCGACCCCCCCCCCACGTTGCGCATGGGCCTCCTTTTATACGTTAAAGGGGTCACCAACAGGTGGCAACGCAGAGAAGGGTACAAATGTAAAAAGTGAGGTGGTTGGTACAGTCACTTGTACAGTGTTTCCTACCTAACCCTGACGGCAGGGGACAAGGGCATTAAATGCCCGTTTGCGTCGCCCAAACAGTGCAGGAAAAGTACCGCCAGGGACGCCTCCGTTCGCCACGATGGCGATCTTGTCAGCGTCGCATGCCACTGCGCACCCCTGGCTGCACAGCCTCCCGCCACGCATGCCTGGAAAAGCCCTCAGGTTGACACGTTGGTGGATGCGCTGGAGCGCGGGCGCAGAGTGGCCGCCTGCCGCGGCAAGCGCCTTGCCGCGGCCGTTGTCTTGTCGGGCCCGGAAGCTTGTCGCTCGCCAAGCCTTGAGGTGCCTTGGTTGGCCTTCCCGGCAAGCTCCTCTTGCCGGGGCCTTGTCTCTTGAGCTTTAAATACCTTGTTCTTGAAGGGCTCCAAAGGAGCCAAGGAGGATCCTGGCAGTCACCCGGCAAGCCCTTGCCGCGGGGCGCTGCAACTGCCCGTGCACAAGTTCGGGGTACTAGGGTACCCCTATTCTAGTACACCGACAGGCGCGCTCACAAAAAAAGAGATCAAACGCTCAGCCTATGTATTTCTCGTGTAAATAGATAATTTAGTGCCATTGGTTATTTACTTTAAACATAATGCATTGACGTGTTAGTGTAGAGGCGCACACAAAGAAATGGATATTGTAGTTAGCTACTTAAAAGTGTTACCTCATATGATTACATAGCCTCCATTTCATAAATTGCGTAACCGTTGAATTCATATATGAATATTACATATATTACTTCAAAATAGAAACTTAAATCATCCAAGACTAATGGATTTGAATGCAAGAGAAACAATGGTGCATGTGCATGATAGCTACATTGGTTGTTTGAAGAAACATCACTATAACTTTGGCATGCACAACTGAAAAAGGTTTCTTTAAATAGAAAAAATGTGATATGTGAGTTGTAGGACCTTGAGAAGAGGTGCCTAGAGGGGGGTGATTAGACACTAAGTACCAAAGTTGCAGTTTTTAACTTCTTTAAGTTTAAGTGGAGTTTAGGCACAAGTTTAACATTCACAACATATAGCAAGAAAGCATGCAAAGAGTATATGAGCAGCAGAAAGTAAAGCATGCAACTTGCAATAATGTAAAGGGAAGGGTTTTGGAGGATTCAAACGCAATTGGAGACACGGATGTTTTTGACATGGTTCCGATAGGTGGTGCTATCGTACATCCACGTTGGTGGAGACTTCAACCCACAAAGGGTAATGGTTGCGCGAGTCCACGGAGGGCTCCACCCACGAAGAGTCCACGAAGAAGCAACCTTGTCTATCCCACCATGGCCGTCGCCCACGAAGGACTTGCCTCACTAGCGGTAGATCTTCATGAAGTAGGCGATCTCCTTGCCCTTACAAACTCCTTGGTTCAACTCCACAATCTTGTTGGAGGCTCCCAAGTGACACCTAGCCAATCTAGGAGACACCACTCTCTAAGAAGTAACAAATGGTGCATTGATGATGAACTCCTTGCTCTTGTGCTTCAAATGATAGTCTCCCCAACACTCAACTCTCTCTCACAGGATTTGGATTTGGTGGAAAGAAGATTTGAGTGGAAAGCAACTTGGGGAAGGCTAGAGATCAAGATTCATATGGTAGGAATGGAATATCTTGGCCTCAACACATGAGTAGGTAGTTCTCTCTTAGAAATAGGATGCTAGAAGTGTAGGCTCGTTCTGATGGCTCTCTCCAAAAATGAAGAGGAGGTGGAGGGGTATATATAGCCTCCACACAAAATCTAACTGTTACACACAACTTTCCAAACTCGGTGGGACCGAATTGATAAACTCGGTCGGACCGATTCAGCAAACCTAGTGACCGTTAGGATTTTCGGTGGGACCGATATGCAACTCGGTAGGACTGATATGGTTAGGGTTAGGGCATAACGTAATCTCGGTGAGACCGATTACACAAACTCGGTGAGACCGATTTTGGTAATTAGCTAACCAGAGAGTTGGTCAGGCAAACTCGATGGGACCGATTACTCAAACTCGGTGGGACCGATTTTGGTAATAAGTTGACCAGAGAGTTTGCATTGTAATCTCGGTAGTACCGATTGCTCAAACTTGGTGAGACCGATTTTGGTAATGGACATACACAGAGAGATTACAATCCCATTTCGATGAGGCCGAGATCCCTATCGGTGAGACCGATTTGCCTAGGGTTTGTGGCAGTGGCTATGACATCTGAACTAATCGGTGGGGTCGAGTTTGACTTTAGGTTTAGGACATATGTGTGGAAGTGGGAAAGTAGTTGAGGGTTTTGGAGCATATCACTAAGCACTGTGGAGCAAGAAACTCATTAAGCAACACCTCATCCCTTCTTGATAGTATTGGCTTTTCCTATAGACTCAATGTGATCTTGGATCACTAACATGTAAAATGAAGAGTCTTGAGCTTGAAGCTTGAGCCAATCCTTTGTCCTTAGCATCTTGAAGGAGTTCCCACATCTTTTAGTCCATGCCACTCCATTGTTGAACTTATCTGAAACATACTAGATAAAAGTATTAGTCCAACAAGAGATATGTTGACATCAATTACCAAAACCACCTAGGGAGCACTTGTGCTTTCAATCTCCCCCTTTTTGGTAATTGATGACAACATACATCAAAGCTTTAGATAAAGATATAAAGAGTAGCAAGTAAAGCTTTGGAAAGACATGTAACAAGCATAGGATCCCCCTACATGTATGCAACCATGTGAATATGGAATTTAGAAGCATGTGAGAGCATAACCATGACAGAGTAGGCAAAGTGTTACATGTATCTTGGCCATATGCATCAGAGCAAAGAATATTAAAGAAAATACCTTCATGCCCATGAGTCCAAATAGTATGTACATCAGCAAGAATTCCTCATACACATGATTGTGATGCATATACTTACCTTGTAGTCTTGAGTTGGCTTAGGATGGAATGAACCTGCGTAAACAAGGTTAGATAACACAGGTACATCTACTAGCCAGAGCAAACAGAAGAAACCACAGGAATACCAAGACTGGGATGACATGTAGAGAGTGAGTACTAAGTACCACATTGGATTAGACATGTCCCCAAGAGTAAAGATATGCAATGAATTTAAATGATTTCTTTCCCTTAGATGTCTTGCTCCCCCTGAATCTAGCATGTGATACTAGGAGAAGATTGGGAACAGAAAATCAGAGCTGAAAGATATAAATGAACAGAGCTAATGCAAACTAATGCAAATAAGCACATATGAACATGTATTTTCCCCTCAATAAGACATGTGGCATCTCTCCTCTTGAACACCAAGCATATGGGATCCTTGAGAAATACTTTCTACTTGAGTATTCTCTCCCCCTGGAGATCTCTTTCTCCCCCTGAGGAGGTGATACTATCCCTCTCTGATGTGATCTCTCTAAGTGATAATCTTTGATGTGATCTCTCTCCCCCCTTTGACATCAATTTCCAAGAAGGGTTTGATCCTTGAGTCATAGCACAAAGCATTTATATAAATGTGATGCTTGTGGAGGACAAGATTCATTGAGTGGAGCTGGATCAGAAGAAACACAGAATAAGTGGCAAACTGTTTTTCCTGTTGTGAAATCGGTGGCACCGAGTGGTATGCTTCGGTTGTACCGAAAGGATTCGGTTGGACCGAAAACAACAAGTCGGTGAAACCGAGTTCATCACAGAGAAACACTTGTCACCTCAGCTCACTAGACTAGTAGGATCTCACAAAGAATTGCAAGGAATTTACTGAATGATATGCAATGAATTGGATGCAGAAAATGCAGAGCAAAAAGAAAGAAATCTAGATGAAGTTTTTTTTTTAAAAAAGGGAAACAAATATGCATGAGACAAATGCAAAAGTACAGAAAAGAACACAAGAGAACTTCATCTAGAGATGGTCGGCGACAAAGTCACCTATGTTAGAGTATATTGACTTAGGAGTCAAGTGAGATCACTTGATCATAGGTCATACTCATCGTTTAAGCTCAAAATGGGGTTACCATTTTTCGTTTAAGCATCTTGATGTATTCACATCTTGTCGAGTTACTTTAGCTCATGACTTGGAGTAAAGCTTCTCTAAGATGGAATAACATACCTTGGTTGGTGCTGTTGAATATGTAGTTGAACTTATGTGGGTTGCTCAAGGTTGATGTAGCTCATCAAGAGTTGGGAGAACCACTTGGAAGTTGAGTCCATCTACCTACATGGGTTAGTTCTTGCAAGGAAGAGCACTTGTGTATCCAAAAATGACAATCATGAAGCTCAACATAGAATTTGTCAAAGGATATGTTTGAATGGTTTCGTGCTTCCTTGTCTTCAACCACCATTGTGTAGAGACTTGGTGATGTGGAGATTGCTCAAGATATGAATAGGTTACAATCTCATGGAATTTGATTCAACCAAGTACCTACATGGGTTAGATAACATGCAAGATACAAATATATCCAAGACATAAGATTTTCATCATAAGAGAAAAAAATCAAGGATTAGTCATAAGCTCATGTCTTGCATGTATCCAATGGAGTTTATACTCCAAGTTTGAAGCATCAATGATGTTCAATTCTCCTCTCAACCTGCAAAACACTTTCTCATCGAGAGGTTTAGTGAATATATCCGCTAATTGCTTTTTGGTGCGAACATGCTTAAGATCAATGTCACCCTTAGCAACATGATCTTGAATGAAATGATGACGAACTTCAATATGCTTAGTTCGAGAATGTTGTACGGGATTATGACCAACTTTGATAGCACTTTCATTGTCACAAAGAAATGGAACATGTTTCACATATATCCCATAATCTTTAAGAGTTTGGGTCATCCAAAGTAATTGAGCACAACATGAACCAGCGGCAATGTATAAGGATACCGAGTTTTGTTTCTTGGAGGACCAAGACACAAGAGATCTACCAAGAAATTGACAAGTACCCGAAGTGGACTTTCTATCAACCTTGTCTCCGGCATAGTCCGAGTCGGAGTAGCCAACAAGATCGAACGAGGCCCTCTTGGGATACCAAATGCCAAAATTTGGTGTATGGATTAAGTATCTCACTATCCTTTTCACGGCCTTAAGATGACTTTCTTTAGGAGAAGCTTGATATTGTGCACACATGCACACACTTAGCATGATATCGGGACGTGAAGCACATAGATATAACAATGAACCAATCATAGAGTGATAAACCTTTTGATCAACCGGTTCACCATCTTTGGTCAAGTCAAGATGTCCACTAGTAGGCATGGGTGTAGACATACCTTTGCATTCTTGCATATTGAACTTCTTGAATAAGTCCTTGGTGTACTTCGTTTGAGAAACAAAAGTACCTTCCTTAGTTTGCTTGATTTGCAACCCAAGAAAGAATTTGAGTTCACTCATCATAGACATCTCAAACTTCTCCGACATTAGCTTCCCAAACTTTTCACTAAAATGAGGGTTAGTTGAACCAAATATAATATCATCAACAAAGATTTGGCACACAAATAGTTCTCCATTAACCCTTTTAGTAAAAAGTTTTGAATCAATTTTCCCAATTTCAAAGCCTTTTTCAATGAGGAACTTGGTCAAGCATTTATACCATGCTCTAGGAGCTTGTTTAAGACCATAAAGGGCTTTGTGAAGTTTGTAAACATGATTTGGTTTCTTAGGATTGACAAAGCCGGGAGGTTTCTTAACATAAACGTCCTCCTCTATTTCACCATTTAGAAAAGCACTTTTAATGTCCATTTGGTACAAGGTGATATCATGGTGATTAGCATAGGCAAGTAAGATGCGAATGGACTCAAGTCTAGCAATGGGAGCATAAGTCTCACCATAGTCCATACCTTCGACTTGTGTGTAGCCTTGGGCGACGAGACGTGCTTTGTTTTTAATGCTCTGATACCACTTGTAGGACCTTGAGAAGAGGTGTCTAGAGGGGGAGTGATTAGACACTAAGTACCAAAGTTGCAGTTTTTAACTTCTTTAAGTTTAAGTGGAGTTTAGGCACAAGTTTAACATTCACAACATATAGCAAGCAAGCATGCAAAGAGTATATGAGCAGCAAAAAGTAAAGCATGCAACTTGCAATAATGTGAAGGGAAGGGTTTTGGAGGATTCAAACGCAATTGGAGACATGGATGTTTTTGGCGTGGTTCCGATAGGTGGTGCTATCGTACATCCATGTTGGTGGAGACTTCAACCCACGAAGGGTAACGATTGCGTGAGTCCACGGAGGGCTCCACCCACGAAGGGTCCACGAAGAAGCAACCTTGTCTATCCCACCATGGCCGTCGCCCACGAAGGACTTGCCTCACTAGCGGTAGATCTTCACGAAGTAGGCGATCTCCTTGCCCTTACAAACTCCTTGGTTCAACTCCACAATCTTGTCGGAGGCTCCCAAGTGACACCTAGCCAATCTAGGAGACACCACTCTCCAAGAAGTAACAAATGGTGCGTTGATGATGAACTCCTTGCTCTTGTGCTTTAAATGATAGTCTCCCCAACACTTAACTCTCTCTCACAGGATTTGGATTTGGCGGAAAGAAGATTTGATTGGAAAGCAACTTGGGGAAGGCTAGAGATCAAGATTCATATGGTAGGAATGGAATATCTTGGCCTCAACACATGAGTAGGTAGTTCTCTCTCAGAAATAGGATGCTGGAAGTGTAGGCTTGTTCTGATGGCTCTCTCCATGAATGAAGAGGAGATGGAGGGGTATATATAGCCTCCACATAAAATCTAACCATTGCACACAACTTGCCAAACTCGGTGTGATCGAATTGATAAACTCGGTCGGACCGATTCAGCAAATCTAGTGACCGTTAGGATTTTCGGTGGGACTGATATGCAACTCGGTAGGACCGATATGGTTAGGGTTAGGGCATAACGTAATCTCGGTGAGACCGATTACACAAACTCGGTGAGACCGATTTTGGTAATTAGCTAACCAGAGAGTTGGTCAGGCAAACTTGGTGGGACCGATTACTCAAACTCAGTGGGACCGATTTTGGTAATAAGTTGACCAGAGAGTTTGCATTGTAATCTCGGTAGTACCGATTGCTCAAACTCGGTGAGACCGATTTTGGTAATGGACATACACAGAGAGATTACAATCCCATCTCTACGAGACCGAGATCCCTATCGGTGAGACCGATTTGCCTAGGGCTTGTGGCAGTGGCTATGACATCTGAACTCGGTGGCACCGGATAGAAAGAATCGGTGGGGCCGAGTTTGACTTTAGGTTTAGGACATATGTGTGGAAGTGGGAAAGAAGTTGAGGGTTTTGGAGCATATCACTAAGCCCTGTGGTGCAAGAAACTCATTAAGCAACACCTAATCCCTTCTTGATAGTATTGGCTTTTCCTATAGACTCAATGTGATCTTGGATCACTAAAATGTAAAATGAAGAGTCTTGAGCTTGAAGCTTGAGACAATCCTTTGTCCTTAGCATCTTGACGGAGTTTCCACATCTTTTAGTCCATGCCACTCCATTGTTGAACTTATCTGAAACATACTAGATAAAAGTGTTAGTCCAACAAGAGGTATGTTGACATCAATTACCAAAACCACCTAGGGAGCACTTGTGCTTTCATGAGTGTCCAATCTTTATAGCGTTGAATCGATATTGTACCTTTGGCCATGATACGAAGTAGATATTGACTTATGTTCAAGCGATGCACATCCACGGTCGCTAGATAGTGATACATGAATGAATTGTGCAATCTCTCTCACACGCATACATATCTCATTTCCCTGTGGGCATCGGAATCACACGCGCGCACTTCGTGTATTTCTCTCCCTCCGTCAGGGTTAAATTCGTCTTTCTACCCCGTCCTACAAGTCTCTCACGCAGAAACACACACGCTCTGTATGTCTAACACGCCCACCCCTTTAATTCCGCCCACCCACAGCCACTAATGTCTCAAAGTATAATAATGTCTCTCACACATATGCTATCTACCTATCCCTTAATATAGCTAGATATGTGTCACACAAACTCCTTCTCCCTACTAGCAAGATGCCCATGTGCATTGCACGGAACATCAAGATGCATTTGTATGAGAAGTTTATCTTGTGGGAGAAAAGGATGAATGAGGGAATGCCTTATTTGCAAATGCGGAGAGGGGTGTGGGTATATTTTTGCAAAATTGCCATATTTTCCTTCATGTCCGTTGGATATAAATCGGCTGGCCTATATTGCAGGATGGCAGGAACACCATCATCACCAACTCTGTTTTTTATAAGAGTAGAGATATGTGAGTGTCACTGCCCCCTCCCCCACACACACACCCACACTTCCCAACACCGAAGGAGTAGGGTGACACCTCGATCTTGATACTAATCTATCGACTGGCTTCTCTCTCAAACATACACACACACACTACTCGGCACCGAAGGAGTAGGGTGACACCTCGATCTTGATACTAATCTATCGACTGGATTCTCTCTCAAACATACACACACACACTACCCGGCACTGAAGGAGTAGGGTGGCACATCGATCTTGATAATAATCTACCGATTCCTCTTTCAAACACACACACACACACTCGCTAGTTGTGCCTCTGTGCCTACCGTGCACACTCTCGATACATC
>NC_057807.1:624061905-624078675 GCF_018294505.1 Triticum aestivum | reverse complement strand
ATGACAGCAGAAGGGTGACAAATCGATCTGATCATAATCTGTCAATTGGTTTCTCTCTCAACATTGTGTCTCGGTGCCTCGCTCGGTAGCCCCCTCGATATGGAGACTTCTCGCGCGTGCACAACTGTAGTGACGAGACGCTGAACCCAGTGTGCCTTGTTTTTACCAGCCTCATGTGATAGTTTTCACCCTGTTTTCTGTTAATTAACAAGGCAACCTTTTCTTTGTTACTACTAGTGAATCTGAAATCATTCGGGGCAGACATAAAACATATCACTTCAACCCAATTATCGCAGCAACTACTTTAAAAGAAATTAGCTAGCTGCCCATGTGTTGCACGGAACGTCAAGATGCATTTGTATGAGTAGTTTATCTTGTGAGAGAAAAGGTTGAACGAGGGAAGGCCTTATTTGCAAACGTGGAGAGACGTGTGGGTATATTTTTGCAAAATTGCCATAGTTTCTTTCCTATCCGTTAGATACAAATCCGACGGCCTATATTGCAGGATAGCACGCACACCATCATCACCAACTCTGTTTTCTACTCCCTCCGTCCGAAAATACTTATCATCAAAATGGATAAAAATAGATGTATCTAAAACTAAAATATGCCTAGATACATTTCCTTTTATCCATTTTGATGACAAGTATTTCTGGACGGAGGGAGTATTTGTCTTTTTAGAGATCTCAACAAGTGACTATGATCGGACCTTACCAACATACTCAAAAAAGTAGTCCATAATTTTGATGTTACCCTCTTTTCTTGGCGGTGCAGTGCCATCTGGATACCTCATAAATAAATCAAGGACAAATCTGACCCCTTCCTGAAAAGACATACGTAGCAAAACGAGTGAATCTACACTCTAAAATATGTCTACATACACATCCGTATGTGGTAGTCCATTTGAAATCTGAAAAAGACAAATATTTAGGAACGAATGGAGTATATATAAGAGTAGACATGGAGATATATCTCCAGCATGGTCTACAACAAAAAATGTGCTGGGCTGGTTAGCGCCGGATGCTCGCAACGCGATGACATGAGTTCGAATTCTGTCTTTTAACTTTAGATTTGTATATTATATATTACTCTACTTATTTAATATATACTTCTTTCGCTACTATACTGACAGTGGAACCCACAGAGTACTTAGAATATTAAGGATGGACTTGTTTCTTTTTAACTTTCTGTACGAAGCTGTAGCCACCCTGCAAGTCACGTGTATACTGTACATGCAATTAACTTTTTATAGAGGGACAACCATACAGGAAATTAACTCAAATGGATTGGATGTCACTCTATTATTTCCAGCATAAAGAGCATCTCCAATGGCAGCCGGCAAATTTCCTCCCGCTTCCTTCCGCGGAGGACGACATCAAAGGCCAGCGGCATACTTTTTACAACACTAACCAACCAGATGAAATTCGTGCAAACACGGACTGATTTCATATAAGCATGAAGGATTTCGTATAAAAAAGCCGGATCTTCATATAAACATGATGGATTTCATTACATTTACATGAACTAAGAGGTGCCAATCCGGCTCTCTTGTATAATTAATACTCCCTCCGTCCGGAAATACTTGTCCTAGAAATGGATATATCTAGACTTATTTTAGTTCTAAATGGCCGCCCGCGGATCCGTTTGTCTTCCCCGTGTCCGTCAGACACTTTCGGGGTCGACGAAGGTCCTCGGAAGAAACGAAGCAGCAAAGAAACCACCTGAATCCGCGGTCGTCGCCTCAGCGGTGGCCTTCATGGGTCCCAAGTGGCGGCGGCCTCCCGTGTTCTACTTCTCCTCGATGATGGCGGCGGACAAGGAGAAGCTGGCCACCGACTGGTCGCTCTCCATGCACCGGGCTTTTGTCTCTGCCTGCATGGCGCTGCCGCAGGCACGGGAGGCGCGCCCACAGACACGGGAGGCGCGGCTACCACAGACACTGGTGGCGCGGTACGACGCGACAGCGATGGCGCCCGTACCGGCATGCTCGCCGCCGTGCCGGCGTGGAGCAACTCGCCACTCCTCAACGAGCTAAACTGGAGCGGCGAGTTGCTGAACCACGCGCCTGCTTGGGGTGGCAACTGGCTGCGTCGGGCCAAGCGAGGTTGGTGAAGCACCGAGCGGCCTCGCCCGTATCCGGAGGGCTCGACGGGCCACCCAGCCGGGTAATATGCCGGAGAACGGCTCATCAGAAGCCATCAGAAGGGTGGAGAAAATGGTGAAGGAGGAGATGGGGGAGCGGCGGAGGGGTGCGATTCTTGCCCGCTGTCTGTCTGGCCTCGTGTAAATAGAGGGCGGACGGTAGGAGCTTGGCCGGCGTCTGGCCTCGTTTAAACTGAGGGCGGACGGGAGGAGCTCGGCCGGTATTGCGTTTAATTCCGGCCCACTCATGAACGGACGTGTGGCCGGAGTAGGATTCACGGTTTGCATGCGGGTTTAACGGAGGGGTTTAATGGAGGCGCCGGGCGTGCAGCGGGCGGCGCAGTACTATTCGATTTGACAGCATTAATGAGCCGTCAAATCCCAAAGGCCCTCGCCTCTCGTGAAACCGACCAAGCTAGACTTCCCCGCCCTCTAGCCTTTTAAAAAATGTATATACTCCACTTTTGTACAGTAGTAGTATCGATGGATTGCGCCATGGAGCAAAACTTGAAATTAAAAAAAAGGTGGTACATATAGAGAGCGCTCGTGAACTATGTGTCATACATGGCAATAAATAAAGTACTACATGATACTTATATGATACATGGCGCAGGAGTACTAAGTATTATTAATACAGTTTTTCTCGAACTCATCTAGATGAGATATAATTTGGTCTCATTCATCTTTTATAGCCATTGGATGTGATGCTATAAGATGCGTGTGTGTTGACGTGGGTTGTATTTGTTCTTGTGCAACGAACTGACCACTGCATGTCATGTTTGATAGTCTCAAGTCATTAAATGCATACAAGCCCCACATCTCTTCTTGGTTGATTCCTCTATTTATGTCAAAAAATAAGAAACAACGTGAGAGTTAATGCACCACGCCTATGTGTTAGACTAGCCACAATGGTGAGTAACATACACTAGTAACATACACATATCCCTAGACTATGTTACTACCTTCATAGTGGGTACTACCTCCGTCCTGGTTTATAGGTCCCTTTTATAGTTTGTGCCAAATTTTGACTAAAGATTTAGCTAACAAAATGTTAATGCATGTCAAGAAAAATTATCTCATTGGATTCGTCTTTGAACATAGTTTTGAAAAATATAATGTTTGGTGACACGCGTGAACATTTTCTTAGTTTAATCTATGGTCAAAATTTGGCACGAAATACAATGGGGACCAATAAACCCGGACAGAGGTAGTAGTAACATAAGTGTGGTAACATGCAAAGCTTCATTTATTAGGTTATAGACTCATATTGCATTGGGACATGTGATGTTACAGTAACTAGCTAGTAAGTTATTATAACTACCTCTCTCCTCATTAACTCACTGCCACATAAGCAAATTTGCTGAGTTGGACTCGATGTTACTGCTGAAGTTACTCCCACGGTGGCTAGTCTTACTAGTATTTGGTTTTCGTAAGATGACTTATAATACTCACCTAGACGGAGGGAGTATTCGATTTGATAGCGGGCGGCGTAGTTCCCGATACGCCTTTAATGCAGACGAGGAAGGGAGTAGCGGTTCTCGATATGTTGAACGGCCAATGCATCCTCCTTCAATTAATGCATGAGGGAAGTAATGGGATAAGGTCTGGGAAAAGAGGCTACACGATGTGAATGCAACACAGTTTGCCCTCATTGCCCTCATATAAAGGCGCCCCTCCTCCATTCCAATGCATCTACCACGTCGTACGCATCTAAGCACTTGCCTAAGCACCTACACTAAGCGCAAAAGAGCTTGCTCCAGACCCATGGCGGCGATGCGCGTGAGCGGCCAGCGGCTGCGCCAGATAGTCCATGATGCTGGCCTGCGGCATGGCGCCGAGGATCGTCTCCAGACGGTGTTGGAGACCGGCTGGTGGATGGTCGCCGTCGACACCAACTACAACTCTCAGTTGGACCAGATGATCGTTGCCACCAGCAACAAGTTCACCGTCCTCAAGAAGCTCGCAGACGACATCACCATACTCCTCCAGCCCACGCGCCCGGGCTCCTCATTGCCTGCCACCCTAATCGGCCTCCATGGCCGGAACCTCTTTCAAGCACTGGTGGCCCTGCGACTGCCCGCCGACGCCACGAAGAATGTCCACCTGGAGGTCGCGCTCGCTGCAAGGCGCCTCGCCCTGCAAGAATTTGTCGACCTACACATCCACGCCTACGAGCAAATCGTGTACATAGGTATCTACAAGGCCAGTGAGGACGCTACGATGTTGGCCTTCCTCAACCGGCTGGAAGCCTTGGATGCCTTTGTTGAGAAGCACCTCGACCTCGCCACAAAAGCCGCCGCTCCTTAGCTGTCGCTCGGTGGCCCGACACACTAAGTTGAGGAGGAGGAGGTCGTACGTTCATGGATCCATCTTTCTTCTTGCCTTCTGTAACCACCACTGCGATCACATCATCATGGCCTTAATTCTTATTGTGCTGTTGTATTCTCGTTCCAGTCAAATCCAACATGTGTGATCCCTTTGCTTAATTATATGCATCACTGTAACTAGTACTCCATCCGTCAATTTATAAGTTGTGCTTACCTTTTCCATCAATTTTGTGGAACGCGCGGGCATCTTGCTAGAAACACTAGAATATGTCTATATAATCCGTATGTGATAGTCCATTTGAAATCTCAAAAATGACAAATATTTAGGTACGGAGGGAGTAATATATTAGGAGTATATCAAAACAATAGTGATTTCTTTCTAGTTTGTGAACAAATACTACTATTCTACTACTTTGGATCTGTCGCAACGCACGGGCACATTGCTAGTAAAAGGAAAAGGCCTGCCACATTCGCGTCGCACCCCCACACGCCCGGGAATCGGGAGTACAACACGGCCCGTCCGGCACGACACATAGCTCAGGGAAGGCGTGTTGCCTACAGCCTAGCATTTTCACTTTCATGTGGGACCTCCCGTTGAGCAAACCGACACCCCGCCCTCCGCCGGGTTGGAAAACAGAAACAAGGGGAAGATCTAGCTGTAGCACGGAAGCCAAGAAATTTTGTGTCAGACGGGGCTCGTTGATAGAGTAGGAGCATTCCGTACTAGTACTACTCCTACCAAGTTTGTACTCCTAATACTATTATATTACTAGTACTACCACTATACAACTAGTAGATACGTGCATGGCACAACATCGTAGGAACAAAAAACGGGAAGATCTTGTTTTGGGTAATTTATCTTTTTTTCAATCAACGTAGTATGAATAATATGATGTGGGGGCACCCATGAAGCTTATGTGGCTTGGTTGCATGGCTACGGAAGGTTGGAGAAACATAAATAGATAATGTGTTTAGATTGGACTCCACTAAATAGACATACTTTGGATCCATTGCAATGGACCGGCACATCTATATCTATACCCCCTATATAGTGTGTGAAAAACTTTGAAAGTTGGTCGTTGGATGAAGCCAATCCAACGGTACAAAGATGGCAAATCCGAGCACTACTGGCCATTGGATATCATCCACCAGATTCTACCACATGTATAATCTAGAAGACTCCATGGTTGAACTTAATTCATGACTAACTTTGCCACAACTAAGCTCAGTCAAAGTTATTAATAAGTTCTTCAAAATGAGAGCCACAAGTTGGCAAGCCTAAGGGAATCTTGCCACATTTTTTGTGTGTATGTCATGTGGGGCCAGTGTGGCTTGCCTAAGGTGTGGCTTGAACTAAACACTCACCTAAGTTAATCAAACTTGCCTAACCTTACATTCCACCAAATTTTGCCACAAGTTGTCAAGCCTAAGGGAATCTTGCCACATTTTTTGTGTGTATGTCATGTGGGGCCAGTGCGGCTTGCCTAAGGTGTGGCTTGAACCAAACACTCACCTAAGTTAATCAAACTTGCCTAACCTTACATTCCACCAAATTTTGCCACATGTTAGAATCCAGAAAACTCCGCATGTAGAAGCATAATGCACAAACCACCAGAATCTCATGCGTGCAATGCACGTGTACCTTACTACTAGTACTAGTAGTAGTAAGAAACAAATTCCAGTTTTGGCACGAGCTCGTACTGCGAGAGCACCACAAGGCCTGCCGCAGGAGTTACATTTTCCTCTCGGGGCCCACGGGACCGAACTTCAGTGGCTTAGTGCCCGGCCTATGAGTCAATGACAAGTGGGCCTTAAATGCGGCTGGCCCACATGTCATTCTCATGGTGGTGGCGTGGTTCGCGACTCACTCGTTCGAGATGAACCGGCCGGTGGTGGCATGGCCGTGGCAAGGGTACCACAGCTGGGCGTCGGGGCGTTACGAGGCGTAGATGGCCACACCGGCGGGTACTACCTGTAGTACATAAGTACTCCAGCTGAGGATTGATGCCCGGGATGAAATGTGTCACAGCCGCTGGATGAAAATTCGATGGTGCGGGAGTACGGATCGGAGCACAGCAGCGGAGCAGGCAAACCGCGTCCAATCGGGTGTGTCTATGGTAGAAAGTTGATGGTCGCCGCAGTTCAGCTATCCCGCATGTCATGCACACAAAGGCAGAGGAGCGGTGGGGCCGAGAGGGATGAGGGGCACGAACAATCCTACCATTCTGTCACTGACATGTGGGACCCATAAGTGTGGGTCCCACCTGTCAGCGAAGGAAAGGCAGGGCAAGGCAGTGATAGCCACGTCAGAGGATCCATGTCCACGTCGGGGGACGTCGTGTCGTGGGTTGGAGCGGCGTCGTGGGAATCGCGTGTGGGTGTGGCAGTGGTAGAAATAAGAAACGTGATGGTCGCCGTGGTTCAACTTCCATCGACAAGCTGTCGTGTCTGCTGACACATGTATATTAAAACTAGAGTGTTTATATTTCAAGCACATGAACAAGTATTATTCTACTAGTTTGGATCCATTGCAACGCACGGGCCAGCACATTGGTAGTAGTAGTGTCCATCTCTATCTCTAGAGGCCTTCCCTCGTTCATCCTTTTCTCTCACAAGATAAACTTTTCATGCAAATGCATCTTGATGTTCCGTGGAACGCACGAGGATGTTTCCTTGGGGGTCCCTCCAGCGCAACGTGGCCGTAGTTGCAAGTTGACGCCCCTTGAGATGCCGATGTTGAGGGGCACCCGGATTTCCTCTGATGAGCAGGTAAGATGAGTTTGATCACGTAGTAAAGGCATTCTAAAGACTACTTCCGTGTCTATTTCCTAATTCTCCCCCTGCCCATTGTTTCACAGGCTAGGCTCGGTGCGAGTGGAGATTGGCTTGCATATGTACGGGAGGGTACCAACATCAATTTGCACAACATTTACAATGGTGACACCATTCCCGTAGAACCTTTGTCCAACATTGGGATCAGCCATGCAACGGGCCACCGCATGAATTGGTACGATGGAACCACTGTGAGATTGAATAAAAGATAGCACGAACCTTGCACATGGCGGTCAAAGGCGGACCATGCTGTCTGCGAATGATTTGTTGCCGTACGAGTAGGAAGACGTTGTGCTCCTTTCTAACCGCATCTTCGTGGTGACAAACCAGGGGACTTATTTTGTATGGGACACATCCTACGATATACTCCCTCTCTCCCAGTTTATTTGTTTTGAATCTTTTTGTTTTATAAGTTTCGAATTCAAATTTAGAGCTCCCCATCACATGTTGAGATTACAATGTCCATTAAATCATTGCGTGCATGTATAGTAAAGAAACAAATCTCGAGTTTGGCACGAGTTCGTGCTGCAGGAGCACCACAAGCCCTGGCACAGGAGTTACATTTCCCTCTCAGGGCCGTTGGGACTGAGATTCAGCGCTTTACTACACCTACCTTTGCGTCAATAACATGTGGACCCGATAGGTGACTAGTCCACATGTAATGCTCCCGAAGGCAGAGGGGCAGTGGGGCCAAGAGGGGTGAGCCGCAGGTCAGGGGACGTGTGGTTTCATGGGTTCGAACGGCATCGTGGGAATCGCGGGTGGCTGTGGTAGAAACTTGATGCTCGCCGCATTTTAGGTGGCCCACGTATCATGCACACAAAGGCAGAGGGGCGGTGCGGCCGAGAGGGGTGAGGTGCACGCCGAGGGCATGGTGCCGTGGGTTGGAGAGGCGTCGTGGGAATCGTGAGATGAAACGTGATGGTCGTCGTAGTTGAACTTCCATGGACAAGCTGTCATGTCTACGGACACATGCACTGTATACCGATCACTGGAAGGAGTAGCAGAGAAAGCTATATATGCGGATAAATAGTTCCTTATAGTCAAGCGGACCCACGCTACTACTCTGTTCCAAAGACATGCACACCATCGAAATAGTCCATCTATATCAATTTACACCGAGAGGGAATAAATTTTTTTACAAGAGAGGAAATAGTTCATCCATCCATAATGCCCTCCTGCTAGTGCAGCATTTTCTTATTATTCTTCTTCTTCTTGTTCTTCTTGTTCTTGTTCTTCTTCTTCTTCTTCTTCTTGTTCTCATTCTCTGTGGGAGACGGCTTCGCAACAAGCTCTTTGGACCTTGCAGCTATCTCAAAACTCACACGGGCATCGAGGGCAGCATATTTTATCCACTCGTACGTCAAGGGATAATTCTCCCACCCAGACGACCTTAATGTCACCGTCTTGTTACCCTTCTGAAGATTTGTATCGAGCACAAAATTTGCTACGTCGAATAGGGATGGTGTCTGTTTAGCACAATCTTCTACAGGAATTTTGATTTTGGTTTGTAGGTCAGCGATGCTTTTCAAATCAAGGTTGTACGGCTCCAGCTTCTGTTTGTCCCCTTCGATGGCTGCCCCACAGAAGTATATGTCCTCCCGAGACAAGAAATCATGAAGCTCACCTGGTATGGAGGGCGAGTGTATGATGTGGTACACCAAAACATCATCTTCGAGGCACAGCTGAAGGACGGCGGCGCGCTGGATCTTCCCAGGGGCACGCTCCGTGTACTATGCATCGAGACCGATGACCCTCGTCTCTACCTTTTTGAGGGAGTTGGATAAATTGTTGATCCACTGCCGAACAACCCTTGGGTGGACGGTGACGGTGGCAACTATGCACATCGAGCCTTCGACGAGAACATGTTGGACGCTAAAAACCTGCATCTCGATCTCTTTCGCCATTTGGAACCGCTGGAACGGAGGGCTATGGTTTGGAGAATTAGGATTAGATGACTAGTCTAACTGAAGTAGTAGATGATTATTTAAAGAGGTTAAAACAATGTGAACACAGTGGGGTTTGGATGCAAATGAAGACGAAGGGGAGGTGAATAAGCCGAGGCGAATCGGTTCTGATGGAGAAGTAAATGGGAGAAGTGGCTTGCAGGCAGTTGATTAGACGGCTAGGTAGACTAAACGAAAAGGCTATGCGGGTAGACTGAGGAGTCGTACCTGTTCATGTACGTGCCCATCCTTCCAGATAGGTGGGACCTATGCAAACAGATAAAAAAATGTGCCATAGCTTTTTTTTGAGCCCGTGAGTGGGAGACACAACATTCTCTGGTTAAGGAATACTCCCTCCGTTTAGGTGAGTATAAGTCACCTTATGAAAATCAGGTTTTCCCAAAACCTTTAGGCATGGAGCATTAACTTCCTGCTCGATCCCCTCCCAGCCTCGTTAGCCAGCGTTCTCTTCCTCTGTTGCTGCGTTCTACCTTTCCATTTTTCCTCTTCTCAATTGTGGAACAATCTGCATGCCGTCCTTGATGCACCAGAACGACCACTGCATGCATCACGGCAGGGCGTTGATTGGGCATGCACGAGAATTTGGTTCTGCTTGCAATATGGATGATACCTGAACGATGAAGTGAACAGGCATGCTAGCACGGGAGACCTATTTCCGCTATACAATACTGGAGTACTCATGTTCCTACTACTACTACTAGTAGTAGTAGTAGTAGTAGTAGTACAACTTTGGTACACTTGATGGTCAAAATACTATTCATCCGGTCCTCACAGTGAAGTGACAACACCCTGCGCCTGACACTAGTCCAGGCGAGGCGGCGTGTTCGGGTTACCAAAGTCAGCCTCACCCTGTGCACTGTGCAGTCTGTCACCGCCGCTGTACAGCACATTGGCACCTCGCCTCGTCTCCCTCTCCGCTCCCATGGCACCACTCCATCTCCATCTCCTTCTCCGTCTCCGTCTCTGTCTCGATCTCACTGTGCCCCCGTGTACCATCGCCTCACTCGCCTCCCCCGGTACCACTATTCCCTTGCTAGCCGCTCCAGCACCGACATCATTCTCCCCCGTAAACCAAGCCCCCTTCCAAACTCCACCATGGCCGAACGCGAGCCGCGCAGCATCCATATGAGCCGCGATTGGAGCAATCTCCCCAGTGACATCCTCGACTACTGTTGTTCGTGTATGGATATGTTGACCGCCCTGCGGCTGGCTACATGCTCGAGGGACATGCACATGGACATCGTCGAAGCGAGGCCTAAGCTTTTCAAGACACCCTACTTGCTGCTATCCGGTCTTGCGAGATTGGCTCACCATGATATGGAGGCGTGCATGATGCCCCTCGACTTCAATCCGATCTCCATTAGCCGAAACTTATTTGCAGGTATGTAGTGTGTCGCCGTACATCATTTCCCTCGACATCGATCCGATCACCATCGCCCGAAACTTCTTGGCAGGTATGTACTGGGTCGGCATGAACTCCCACTAGATAGCTGCCTTCAGAGAAGACGGTAAAAAGTTGGTGCTTGTGAACTTCCAGACCTCCCATGAGATTATCCTTCCTCCGTTGGATTATATAGAGTATTACCATCGCGGTCCAAGTCATCTAGATTACTACGTCAGTAGGACGGACCTTGTTTTGCAGAAGATTGTAATCTGCCAAGTACCCACACGACATGTGAATTACGCAGACTTCAAGCTAATTTCCTTGTTCGACCGCGTACTCGCCTATCTTTACGCCGGTGCCTTTTTTAGCTGGAGACAACTCGGCTCGCAGTGGATCATCGTCAAAGCTGATACACACTTCTGTGATGCTATTGAACACAATGGCATCATCTACGCGATCGACAAAGCAGATGGCACCACGTATTGCTGGGACGGCGTGTGTAAGTTGTTTCCTTCTCATGTTAATGATGACGCCATGACACCGTCTGAACTTTTTTTGATGATTGGCATATCCCTGTTTGAGCAGAATTTGAGTAGAACTATGGCAATATATTAGAGACGCCGTAAATTAGCTATATTTGGAATGAGTTAATTCATGCGATTGTGACCATGTCATTACAGCCAATTTGTACCCTGAATAATCAAATGGTTAGGAATATATGGATATTATCCTTATTTTACAGTAATCTATATACTACTACTAAATATGAGTGTATATCAATGGCCATGTTAGTTTCCTCATTTTCATGATGTAGAAACATGCACCACACTGTTGGTTTCATCTAACCATACATTAGGGAAGTAAATGTGCATATGGAGAACTCTATATTTGGAAGTAGTGAAATCCTGCAATGCTTACCATGTGTACATACCTATATTTGCCCTTCAGCAATCAATGACTAGAATAATATCCTCACAAAAAATTTGCCCACAGAACACGAGTATATAACAATGCATGGTCTGTTAGTTACCTTGAAGAATTTGTTTGTGACGACAGAACATGATTACATAACATGCATGACATGGTAGTTTCCTGTGAAGAATCGATTGCGAGATAACATGAGTATAACGATGCATGGCACTTCTATATTTTTGAACCCAGTATACATTTCCCTGTATTTTTCTCCCAGTTCGAACAGGGACATATCAATGTTGTTTCTTGCATTATCCAACTCATACTCTGAACAATGCTAATCTTACATTAACAATGCATGTCCTTTTTGATATGATGCAGTGTCCCTACAGTTACTGCCCTTTGTAATTACACCACCTTTGCCAAAAACAGGGAAGCACAACTGGTTCCTCGCTCGATCAGACGACGGCAAAAGACTGATGATCATTCGGACACATGAGCCGGAAAAGTTATATTGCAAAAAACCCACTGTATACAAGCACCGTGTAATACGTGAGTATCCAGACAGTGGCTGTTACGTCTATGAGCAGGATACCAGCTTGTTGGGGCCTTTAGGATTTTTTAGTTGGAGGCGGATAAACAGCCTTGGTTCACACTCTCTGTTTCTCGGACTCAATTATCCGATTAACCAGGAGATCACCGTCAGCAAGGACCTTGATGGCAGAGAGGCTCTGTTTGCTATGGAAAACTGTGTCTACATGGCGAGCCCTAGGAGTTCGGGAGCATACTCCCCTGATTGTCAACGATACAGCCTGTAGCCAAAAGAAGGTGAGAATGAAAAAGGCATCCGGATTAACTTTGATCCTTGGATGTCTCAATTACGACAGGCAGTGATGTGGTTCAAGCCTTCAGGTTGATAGGTAATTGGGCTGTTGCATCGAAAGGGTGGAGTACTGGTGTCTCCGGATCACCGGTCGCTAAAGCGGGGATGCAAATTATGATGGTGTTGGATCATCTCTTCGAATGACTTTGTTGTATTTGCTGCTGGTTCTGGATGGGTAGTTCTTTCTTTTGTTATGCATATTCCTTGTCATTTGGTCATCCTCGTCTATGTCACTCTTTCTATGTAATAGTTGCTTCTGTTTAGAATGTCATTCTCGTCTGGATCACGAGAGTCTGAGCGCTGCAGATGGGTACGTTTTGGTGGTGTAGCAAGACTTCTTATGAACTATCATGTCTTGCTGTTTATGTCAGTAGTAGTCACTAGTCAGTGTTTGAATGTTGTATATATCATTGTTTCGAACTGTTTATTGTCTCGAACTACTGGTGGGCTAAATGAGGGCATCACCATTCTCCAGTGTTCAGAGTATATCTCCTTTTTTCAAGTTATATAATTTGAGCTCACTGTGTTTTCGATGATGTACACTTGTTTGGGTCAGTGAGGTGTCGTTGAATATGGGCCGAGTAGTAACGCAATGCCAAACAGGTCAATTATGACTCTCGGGCCGGGCTCTCAAAAGATCCTGAAAAAAAGGCCGGGCTCTCCAAAAAAGAAAGAATAAGGACTCTTAGGCCGACATGTGGGCGCCACCGGTGTTTTCGTGCGCTTGCGCACCGAGAGCATATTGGCGCGTGCTCGAAATTCATGCTACCTTTTCATCCCCAGTCTCCCACCCCTCCCCACCTCTAGAATCTCAATTCCTACTCCAGTTCCCCCAAATCCTCCTCCTGTACTCCATGTACTCAAGCGCACTATCATGTCGCCGGTCAACGCGGATCTCCGAGCCAGAGATCCTGAGGTCCGTCCTGCCTTCGGTCACTGCGTGCTGTCGCTCAATAGTGGCATGGCGGCGCTTGATGACCAGTTTGCCAGCAAAGTGTTGATGGTAACCATCAACGGCGACCGGCCTCCCGTCTCGCCGGACGACCTTGTGAAAGCTCTTGGCATTGCGCACGGCATCCAAATAAGTGACTTGCTCGTCGAAGTCTGTCCGCCACCGACTGATTTCTTCATCAGGTTCCGAACAACTTTCGACTGCAGTCGTGTGTTCAAATCTTCCCGGCATTTGTTCTGCGATGGCGCACTGGTGAGCTTTGATCGGTGGCACCAAGGATGGGACTCGGTGCCCTCTAAGCTTGAGTTTTTAACAAAGCTTACCTTCCACGGCATGCCTCGACGTGCTTGGAACAGCAAGTCCATGAACGAGCTTATCAACGACCTTGGAGGTGAGCTCATAAGTATGTTTGTTCATCCAGACAGCTGGGCTATGACGGTTATGGCATGGATGAAGAAGCCGTCCACCATACCGAAGGTGATTGGTGTTGAGATACCGGTGCAGGAACCGGGGTTGTACTATTTGTCGCCACCAAGGCCGCCGCGAACCACGTTAGGGATGTACCTGTATCGAGTGTTCGTGCATGTCGAAGAAGTGGTCAATCCATCAATCGAAGTCCTGCCGCCCCCGCTGGTGCCAGGGTCCATCGACAACGTCCATTACAGGAGTCAACGTCAGACTTTCCCCGTGTTGCTTGGAACGATGGATGGCATAGGGCATACTCCATCGCGCGACGGAGGCCACTGCTTCTTTGGGAGAAGAGGCAGGGCTGGCTGCCTGGATGTGCTCTAATTTGAGGTAACAACTGAATCTTGTCAGATAGTACTAGTTAAATACGAGCTATGGGTTTGAAGCACTGATATGCCAATACATTTGATTGTGACTTGTTCTAATTTTGTACCTGAACTTTTTTTAGAAAGGGTTGTACGTCAACTTAATGTGCTAGCAGAACTTATTGTGTTGTCTGTCTGTTTTCTTTGCACAACATTCAAGATATTTCCCCGACATTTATAAAGACGATGAACCGCGTTGGTTTCAACATAGCCCTTCCCGTAGCGATCCACTGCTTCCATCCTGATTGTGCCGCCTGCGTGAAATTTTTGTATGCAAGTTCAGTGTGTTATGATGTTCTATATGATTATGTCAACCAGGACTGGTGTCAACTATATAAGTTTTTACTGAGCATCAGCAATGCATATGGCTGAAAGATGTATTTACGAGCATCGACCGATGGGTCTCTCTCTCTATCTCTCTCTCTCTCTCTCACACACACACACACACGCACACACGCGCACACGCACAAGTGGGACCCGTTGAATTATTTATTTGCTTGTGACAGCTTTTAATTAGGTTCCACTGTAATCTAACTTTTTTCTTAAGTTATTAATTGATCTCGATGACTTCAAAAGTTGTACAGAAGCCTTGTTTGGGCCTTTCCGGTGTCCCTGAATGTGGGCCGAGTAACCATGTTAGGTTGTACTGTACTACACATGCCTTTTTTCAACATCAGCAATGCAACTGGGCCGACAGTTGTACACAATATCCGGGTCAACTTGTTATCCGCCCCGCTCGGCTGCAAAGTTTCCTAGGAGGTATGCATTAGGCTTAACAAGAAAATGGACTTTAAGAAATAATAAATGGGATGTAATTATAATAACTGGGCAATTACTATGCACCAAACACGTAATTAGTTTGAAAAATATATTATTTTTGGAATTTGGAAATTTTAATTTCATTACTTGTTGCGCGCGCAATATTTCGTTGGATTTTAACGTGATACAACTTTATTTTGAAATTATATTTAACCTGACTAGAAATTTCGGATAAAAATATTTCGGATCCCATCAAAATTTGGGAATTTTTTTTTAATTCTGTTTTGAGCGGTTGTTCGAAATTATTAATCGTTGTCCTACCTAGAAGTTGGGTTGTACTTTTAACAAACCTGTAAATGGGCTGTAGTAAATTCCTATAGAATTGAAAAATGGCTTGTACATTCTTACAAATCGCAAATGGGCTATATGTTCTCTGCCAAATCCAAGCTGTGGGCCTACTAAGTTGACGCGTACCAAGGGCTTTGTCAACTTAGTCAATATAAACGGTTCTAGCTGTAGTGATCGTACGATGTCCATCCAACGGCCGTAGACGCCCAAAGAAGCGCCGGTTGTGTCGCGTGCTCCTGCCTCCCGTGGCCGGCTGTGATGCCGCGGAGGCCTCACCGCCACGTACTACTCCCACCGCTGGCCAGCCATCCCTCTACTCACCCACACCCCCTGTTATTCTACGGCGACGGCAGCCTCACACCGCAGCCAAACCAGTGAACCCTCGTACTCCTCTCTGCATGGGCTACCACTGATGCGTCTTCCCCGGCTCTACGTCCTCCCCTTCCTAGGCCTCGCCATCGTCCAGACCACCGCCCTGGTGCGCTCGGCACGGTGTGGTCGACGTGGTCAACGACCGACTTCCATCGGAAGAGTACTGTACGTGGAGAGACTGACAGCTGGGTCCAGGCGGCCGCAAGGAAGTGCCTCCTTATTACGCGCAAAATAATTATTCCTCCACCTGACAGTAGGGACCCACCGGACGGGCCACCTTATTTCACGAAAAAAATGTTTCCCCCCTGACTGCTGGGACCCACCGGACGGGCCAGTGTATTTCGCAAAAAAAAACGTTCCCCGCGCTGTCAACTCGGACCCACCGGAAGTGCCTCCATATTACGCACAAAAAAATGAATACTCCCCCTGCTAGCTTGGACCCACCATGGTGGGAGACTGACTTGTGGGCCTACTAAGTTGACTAGGACGGGGGCCTTTGTCAACTTTAGTCAATATGAATGATTCTAGCTCTAGTGACCATACGATGGCCATCCAACGGCGGTAGTGCTTCTTCAACCTCTGGTGTTCTTGCTCCAGCCGCCCAAAGCAGCGACGGTCGTGCCGCATGCTCCTGCCTCCCGTGGTCGGCTGTGCTTCCGCGGAGGCCTCACCGCCCCCTACTATTCCCACCGCTGGCCAGGCCCTGCGGCGACGGCAGCCTCACACCGCAGCCGAACCAGTGAACCCTCGTACTCCTCTCCACGCGGGCTTCCACTGCCGCGTCTTCCCCGGCTCCCCGTCGTCCCCTTCCTAGGCGTCGCCATCGTCCACCGCCGTGGTGCTCTCGGCGCGGCGTGGTCAATGTGGTCAACGACCGACTTCCATCGGAAGAGTACTGTACGTGGAGAGGCTGACAGCTGGGTCCACGGCAGCCGCAAGGAAGTGCCTCCTTATTACGCGAAAAATAGTTATTCCTCCACCTGACAGTAGGGACCCACCAGACGGGTCACCAGTATTTCGCGAAAAAAACATTTTCCCCTGACTGCTGGGACCCATAGG